>NC_084558.2:53315827-53485827 GCF_033978685.3 Nerophis lumbriciformis | reverse complement strand
GATTGACAATCAGCATAAAATAAAACATTGACTTTGCCATCAAAACCTCAGCTCAAGCAAAATACACTCGGAGCCGTTGAAATGTGACATTTCTTGTTCCTGCCCTGATAATTATCTTCATTAATATGATGACGGTGCGCTGACATGCCGCGCATATCAGCACGACAATCTGACTTCTTCTAATGCGTCCACTCGCCGGGTTATTTACTTACAAACCCGAAGGCTCTCCTACTGTTTGTAACAAAAACAACATCAAAAAATATTCTCCTCTCAGAAGCCTTCATCCTAAAATTTTCTGCCAATTTGTGCCCAGCGCGGTTCGATTCCGTTTGACAGCAGGTCGGACCGGTCGGACCAGGTTTGAATGTCAGCAGCGGGAGGTTGAAGTAGGCGGCCTCGTGGTTATTGTTGCATATTTGCAAACGGCCACCGGGACGGACGCATCTGTCCGTGTTTTGTAGTTTTTTGGTGCTGGATTGGACGAGGCGCTCAGTGAACATGGAGAGACAGGTGAGCGCTAAGAGCACTTTGCACATGTCAGGCCTTTTTGTCCTGATATAAAAATAATTTAACCAATTTTAACGGATTCAAAATTAGCCTAATTGTGCACGGCGAGATCTGGGGTGGGACAACCAGGACAAGGAGCGGTCCGTCGACCGCCCCCGTGTGTCATCTTTGAAAGGACTCACTGATGCGACGTTGCTTTGATTTGTGATCACGTGTCGACGGGTCTCGGGAAACTTAAGATGATGATAACGAGGGTGTTGTCGTCCTCTCAGGTACACATGACCATGGCCCGCCTGGGGGTCCAGGAGGACCGGCGCAGAGAGTCAGTAGACCCGGGCGAGGAGCAGTTCCTTAAGAGTCTGTACCTTTTCATGAAGAAGCGAGACACTCCCATCGAGAGGATCCCTCACCTGGGCTTCAAACAAAGTACTTGTTCTTCTCAGCGTCATGGGCCTGACATAAAGTACACAATAGTCGGCGTACAATGCGCCACGTTACAGATGGCAAGCGTGATCTGACATGTCGTAGAATGACACAACGCAAAGGGCATCCGTCAACACAAAACCGTTTGACCTTTCCAACGCACCCGACATGAGATAGTATCAACTGGCGACTTGTAAGCCAGTGATGCCATTTTTCTGCAAACGTTCCGACTCTAACACCGGGTCATTCCAGTAGGCATTGGATTTAAAGGAGAACTGCTGAATTTTGCCTATCAATCTCTAATCTATAAGTGCCCTAAAAACATCCAAACATCTCCATCAACGCTGTAAGTTTCTATGTAATGTAGTAACATTCATAATAACATGTAATATATACATAATGTAAGTATATATGTAGTATCTAGTAACATTCATAATAACATGTAATATATACATGATGTAAGTATATATGTAGTATCTAGTAACATTCATAATAACATGTAATATATACATGATGTAAGTATATATGTAGTCTCTAGTAACATTCATAATAACATGTAATATTTACATGATGTAAGTATATATGTAGTATCTAGTAACATTCATAATAACATGTAATATATACATGATGTAAGTATATATGTAGTATCTAGTAACATTCATAATAACATGTAATATTTACATGATGTAAGTATATATGTAGTATCTAGTAACATTCATAATAACATGTAATATATACATGATGTAAGTATATATGTAGTATCTAGTAACATTCATAATAACATGTAATATATACATGATGTAAGTATATATGTAGTATCTAGTAACATTCATAATAACATGTAATATATACATGATGTAAGTATATATGTAGTATCTAGTAACATTCATAATAACATGTAATATATACATGATGTAAGTATATATGTAGTATCTAGTAACATTCATAATAACATGTAATATTTACATGATGTAAATATATATGTCATGTAGTAACATTCATAATAACATGTAATATATACATGATGTAAGTATGTATGTAGTATCTAGTAACATTCATAATAACATGTAATATATACATGATGTAAGTATATATGTACTATCTAGTAACATTCATAATAACATGTAATAGATACATGATGTAAGTATATATGTAGTATCTAGTAACATTCATAATAACATGTCATATATACATGATGTAAGTATATATGTCATGTAGTAACATTTATAATAACATGTAATATATACATGATGTAAGTATATATGTCATGTAGTAACATTTATAATAGCATGTAATATATACATGATGTAAGTATATATGTAGTATCTAGTAACATTCATAATAACATCTCATATATACATGATGTAAGTATATATGTCATGTAGTAACATTCATAGTAACATGTAATATATACATGATGTAAGTATATATGTCATGTAGTAACATTCATAATAACATGTAATATATACATGATGTAAGTATATATGTCATGTAGTAACATTCATAATAACAAGTAATATATATAAATGATGTAAGTATATATGTCATGTAGTAACATTCATAATAACATGTAATACATACATGATGTAAGTATATATGTCATGTAGTAACATTCATAATAACATGTAATATATACATGATGTAAGTATATATGTAGTATCTAGTAACATTCATAATAACATGTAATATATATAAATGATGTAAGTATATATGTAGTATCTAGTAACATTCATAATAACATGTAATATATACATGATGTAAGTATATATGTAGTATCTAGTAACATTCATAATAACATCTCATATATACATGATGTAAGCATATATGTCATGTAGTAACATTCATAATAACATGTAATTTATATAAATGATGTAAGTATATATGTAGTATCTAGTAACATTCATAATAACATGTAATATATACATGATGTAAGTATATATGTCATGTAGTAACATTCATAATAACATGTCATATATACATGATGTAAGTATATATGTCATGTAGTAACATTCATAATAACATGTAATATATACATGATGTAAGTATATATGTAGTATCTAGTAACGTTCATAATAACATGTAATATATACATGATGTAAGTATATATGTAGTATCTAGTAACATTCATAATAACATGTCATATATACATGATGTAAGTATATATGTCATGTAGTAAGATTCATAATAACATGTAATATATACATGATGTAAGTATATATGTCATGTAGTAACATTCATAATAACATGTAATATATACATGATGTAAGTATATATGTCATGTGGTAACATTCACAATAACATGTAATATATACATGATGTAAGTATATATGTCATGTAGTAACATTCATAGTAACATGTAATATATACATGATGTAAGTATATATGTCATGTAGTAACATTCATAATAACATGTAATATATACATGATGTAAGTATATATGTCATGTAGTAACATTCATAATAACATGTAATATATACATGATGTAAGTATATATGTAATGTAGTAACATTCATAATAACATGTAATATATACATGATGTAAGTATATATGTAGTATCTAGTAACATTCATAATAACATGTAATATATACATGATGTAAGTATATATGTCATGTAGTAACATTCATAATAACATGTAATATATACATGATGTAAGTATATATGTAGTATCTAGTAACATTCATAATAACATGTAATATATACATGATGTAAGTATATATGTCATGCAGTAACATTTATAATAACATGCAATATTTACATATTTTGCTCATTTCAGGCATACGGCGGAGTATTAATTTCACAGACGCGTCACAACTTTCGCTTGTCCCTTCAACAAAAGTGCTACTAATCACGGCTGACTTTATGAAAGATAAACACGACGACTTTGCGACGAATGATGATCCAGAAACATATATTTTTGAGCCTGAACAAAAGGAGGATGCATGGTTTTCGACGACCCAGCAAGTAGCAGTGTTGCTAACTGTTAAACAAGACATACAACAATGAACAAAATCAAACAATCACTTACTGCACAACGTCTGCTCCCAATGGGATGCCGACTGACGGGATGTTCATAGCGTCCCGTTTAGATGAAGAATTATTCAATTTTTTTTGTCGTAAACAAGCATCTTTTCATGACAAAGTTGGATGACAATGTTGACCAACTTCTCAATTTATGTCCACAACTTTCTACTATCCAATTGAGACATCCATCCATCCATCCATCTTCTTCCGCTTATCCGAGGTCGGGTTGCGGGGGCAGCAGCCTAAGCAGGGAAGCCCAGACTTCCCTCTCCCGGGGGATCCCGAGGCGTTCCCAGGCCAGCCGGGAGACATAGTCTTCCCAACGTGTCCTGGGTCTTCCCCGTGGCCTCCTACCAGTCGGACGTGCCCTAAACACCTCCCGAGGGAGGCGTTCGGGTGGCATCCTGACCAGATGCCCGAACCACCTCATCTGGCTCCTCTCCATGTGGAGGAGCAGCGGCTTTACTTTGAGCTCCTCCCGGATGACAGAGCTTCTCACCCTATCTCTAAGGGAGAGCCCTGCCACCCGGCGGAGGAAACTCATTTGGGCCGCTTGTACCCGTGATCTTGTCCTTTCGGTCATAACCCAAAGCTCATGACCATAGGTGAGGATGGGAACGTAGATCGACCGGTAAATTGAGAGCTTTGCCTTCCGGCTCAGCTCCTTCTTCACCACAACGGATCGATACAGCGTCCGCATTACTGAAGACGCCGCACCGATCCGCCTGTCGATCTCACGATCCACTCTTCCCTCACTCGTGAACAAGACTCCGAGGCACTTGAACTCCTCCACTTGGGGCAGGGTCTCCTCCCCAACCCGGAGATGACACTCCACCCTTTTCCGGGCGAGAACCATGGACTCGGACTTGGAGGTGCTGATTCTCATCCCAGTCGCTTCACACTCGGCTGCGAACCGATCCAGTGAGACCTGAAGATCCTGGCCAGATGAAGCCATCAGGACCACATCATCTGCAAAAAGCAGAGACCTAATCCTGCAGCCACCAAACCGGATCCCCTCAACGCCTTGACTGCGCCTAGAAATTCTGTCCATAAAAGTTATGAACAGCCGGGAGACATAGTCTTCCCAACGTGTCCTGGGTCTTCCCCGTGGCCTCCTACCGGTCGGACGTGCCCTAAACACCTTCCTAGGGAGGCGTTCGGGTAGCATCCTGACCAGATGCCCGAACCACCTCATCTGGCTCCTCTCCATGTGGAGGAGCAGCAGCTTTACTTTGAGCTCCTCCCGGATGACAGAGCTTCTCACCCTATCTCTAAGGGAGAGCCCCGCCACCCGGCGGAGGAAACTCATTTGGGCCGCTTGTACCCGTGATCTTGTCCTTTCGGTCATAACCCAAAGCTCATGACCATAGGTGAGGATGGGAACGTAGATCGACCGGTAAATTGAGAGCTTTGCCTTCCGGCTCAGCTCCTTCTTCACCACAACGGATCGATACAGCGTCCGCATTACTGAAGACGCCGCACCGATCCGCCTGTCGATCTCACCATCCACTCTTACCCCACTCGTGAACAAGACTCCGAGGCACTTGAACTCCTCCACTTGGGGCAGGGTCTCCTCCCCAACCCGGAGATGGCACTCCACCCTTTTCCGGGCGAGAACCATAACCACCAATTGAGACACATGATTTATAATCTAGA
This sequence comes from Nerophis lumbriciformis, assembly GCF_033978685.3. Taxonomy (NCBI): domain Eukaryota; kingdom Metazoa; phylum Chordata; class Actinopteri; order Syngnathiformes; family Syngnathidae; genus Nerophis; species Nerophis lumbriciformis. The sequence continues at coordinate 53,480,219 of NC_084558.2, read as the reverse complement.
GTTAACTTTCACCAACTCAGAGCCGATGCAGCAGCTCAGTTTGTCAATATAGCAGCATAAGCTAGTTAGCTAGCTGTGATCTCAGTGCCGCTAAAAATAGTTTGTCAGCGTTAGCACTTATAATAACAATATCGCTAACACTATATGTAATATATTCAGGTCACAAGATGTAAATGGAGTATTTTTGGCGGGTTTTTTTAGAGGGCTTTGTGGGCAAATTAAAGTACCGTATTTTCCGCACCATTAGCCGCACCTAAAGACCACAAATTTACTCAAAAGCTGACAGTGCGGCTTTTAACCCGGTGCGCTTTATATATGGATAAATATTAAGATTCATTTTCATAAAGTTTCGATCTCGCAACTTAGGTAAACAGCCGCCATCTTTTTTCCCGGTAGAACAGGAAGCGCTTCTTCTTCTACGCAAGCAACCGCCAAGGTAAGCACCCGCCCCCATAGAACAGGAAGCGCTTCTTCTTCTACTGTAAGCAACCACCCGCCCCCGGAAGAAGAAGAAGCGCGCGGATTTTCGTTTCATTTCCTTTGTGTGTTTACATCTGTAAAGACCAGACCACAAAATGGCTCCTACTAAGCGACACGCGTATAACGCAGAATTTAAACTTAAGGCAATAAGTCATGCCGAAGAACACGGAAATAGAGCAGCAGCAAGAGAATATAACATAAATGAATCAATGGTGCGTAGGTGGAGGAAGCAAGAAGATGACCTGCGCCAGGTAAAGAAGACAAAACAGAGTTTCCGAGGGAACAAAGCAAGATGGCAACTGTTGGAGGACAAACTGGAACAGTGGGTTGTTGAGCAGAGAGCAGCAAGCAGAAGTGTCAGCACCATCACTATTCGAATTAAGGCAACAACGCTAGCAAGCGAACTTCACCTGGATGATTTTAAAGGTGGTGCTTCTTGGTGTTTCCGGTTCATGAAAAGACGCAATCTCTCCATCCGCACACGGACCACTATTTCACAGCAACTGCCTAACGACTTTAAAGAAAAGCTGGCTACTTTCCGTGCATATTGTAAAAACAAGATAGCTGAAAAAAAGATCCGGCCAGAGCACATTATCAACATGGACGAGGTTCCACTGACTTTTGATATTCCTGTGAACCGCACTGTGGATACAACGGGAGCACGTACGGTGAATATTCGCACCACAGGGAATGAGAAGTCGTCCTTCACTGTGGTTCTAGCTTGCCATGCTAAAGGCCAGAAACTTCCACCCATGGTGATATTCAAAAGGAAGACCTTGCCAAAAGAGACCTTTCCAGCCGGCGTCATCATAAAAGCTAACTCGAAGGGATGGATGGATGAAGAAAAGATGAGCGAGTGGTTAAGGGAAGTTTACGCGAAGAGGCCGGGTGGCTTTTTTCACACAGCTCCGTCCATGTTGATATACGACTCCATGCGCGCCCACATCACAGATGGTGTCAAAAAACAAGTGAAGCACACAAATACAACACTCGCCGTCATTCCGGGTGGATTAACCAAAGAACTCCAACCGCTGGATATTGGTGTCAACAGGGCATTCAAATCACGACTGCGAACGGCGTGGGAACAATGGATGACCGAAGGCGAACACACCTTCACTAAGACAGGGAGACAGCGCCGGACGACATACGCCAACATCTGCCAGTGGATCGTAAATGCCTGGGCAGATATTTCGGTCACAACTGTGGTCCGAGCTTTCCGGAAGGCAGGATTCACAGAACTGCTGAACAGTGACACTGACTCCGATGACTTCGACGAGACGGAACCGGCCATTTTGGATCCCACATTTGCCCAACTTTTCAATTCGGACACCGAAGACGAAGAATTCGAAGGATTTACGAATGAAGAATAACTTCAGAAAGTGAGCGCTATGTTTATTTTGTGTGTTGTGACATTAACGTTGGAGCAACATTATGTTGCTATTGCTCTGCACTATTTTGAATTTTACTATGTTTGTGATTGCACATTTGCGTACATTTTGGGACAGAGTTGTTAGAACGCTGGTTTTCAATATATTATTAAAGTTTGACTGACCTATCTGACTGTTTTTTTGACATTCCCTTTAGCGCAGCGTAGGCGCGGCTTATAGTCCGGGGCGGCTTATTGGTGGACAAAGTTATGAAATATGCCATTCATTGAAGGTGCGGCTAATAATCCGGTGCGCCTTATAGTGCGGAAAATACGGTACTCCCTTTAGCTGCATTGTTAGCCACCACGTACTTGCCGTATTTTACGATTTAGAACGCATAAAAAAAAAAGAAGCAATAAACATTTACGTTCTTGTCTTATTGTGAATGACAGGTAAGATTCCAAAACAAGTGCAGTTCCCCTTTCAGCATACCTGCTATCTGAGTAACGAGGGAGGGTGTGGTCCACGGAGTTATTAGCAAATTATTAGGCAGCTTTTTTTCCCCCCGGGGCAAAATGAGACAAAAGAAACATTCAACTGTCTTTCAGGGCAGATGCAGCACTCTGGAAAGTGCCAAAACATTGGCAAGGGAGCACAGAAACATTCATTTAGGTGCACAATAATAGTCTCCCTATGTTTACAAAAAACACAATTTGCCTAATCATTTTGCACACGTTATATGTCACACATTGTTTATCAGTGAATTGTGCCTGAATCGTGTTTTTTCCCCCCACAGTTGATCTATACGTCATGTTCAAGACGGTCAGAAGCTTTGGGGGCTACCACCAGGTACGTTTTCACCGCCAAGTTGTACCGTTCGGTTCAGTTCGGAACGCATCTTTAGTTGTTTTCTTTCGCAAAGGTTGGCAGAACTGTTTAGCAACCTACAGTACAGTTTGAACCATGTAGGGTGGCGCATGCTGCAATGCATTGGTTGGTTAGTAAAATGGTCACTGGAATTGGAATCGTTGGCGAAAGACGGAAGGAAAAACTCCCACTGAGAAACGTTGCGACTGCCTGACGAGCGTATCTTGGTTAATCAATCAGAAAAGTCATGATGCCACGCTACTTAAGAAGCCGACGCAGTTATCCGGATCAGGATTTATTGATTCAAACCGTACCAAGGTGAACCGAACTGGACAGGATTGCTTGATGGTCACATTGCACACCCTGAAAACCTCCAAAAACCTAATACCGTCTCGTGTTGTTCGCCTGTGTGCCGACAGGTGACGGCCCAGCAGCTTTGGAAGCAAGTCTACAACTCGCTGGGAGGGAACCCACGCAGCACGAGCGCGGCCACCTGCACCCGCCGCCACTATGAGAAGTGAGTCACGGCAGGGAAGGAGTGTGATGTGAGGGGTGGAGGTGTTTTCTAACCTGACTGGCTTTTTGTCTTCGTTACGCCAAGGCTGCTGCTGCCGTACGAATGCCATCTGAAGGGACAGCGGATGAGCGCCATACTGCCGCACCCCATGGAACACTTTCGCTACCACGGTTATAGCCCGGAAGACAGAGTCTGCGACGGCCCCAGACCGGCCAAACGCAAGCTGATGTCAATGCCGCTGCACCACCAGGTTGGTCAAATGTTACTTTTCTGTTACTCTTTCCAGTCATGCTGGAAGAAGATGTTCTTTAGCCCTTTTAACCATTGACACTGCAGTCACAAATATTTGCTTTAATACGCTGAATGAAGGAATCCCAATTAACATCCAAATCACTTTTATCTATAACAGAACCCCTCCAACCTCCAGTCAGGCACTCATCGGAGCCTCTTTCCTCTACCATTCCGACCCCCACACTACTACCACCCGAGTCCCTCGGTTCTTCCCCCTTACGTCCCCATGCCTCCCTCTGTTGTGGCATCGCGCAACCAACCAACAGTCCCCCCGACCAAATTCTCTTTCCCCCCATGTGGACCAAAGCCTAAAGAGAGGGTGAAGGAGCCTCTGGAGCATTTGCGCTACCTGGCGGAACAGTATAAGTCTTCATCTGGACTGAGTGAGCCTCTCAACCTGAGCATTAAAGCACCGTGTCAGAGGACCGACAAAATCCCAAAGTCATCATTCGCACCGCCTTTGTCCGGCAAAACACCAAAGTTTTTGAACACGCCCTCCTCGCTGTACACGCCACAATACCCGCAGGTAGCAAGGAAAGAAGGTAGCAGAAAGCCGGATGAAGCAGCGGCTGCAGGAGTAGTGCCATACCCCGAAAAAGCGAGGGAGGACGTCGTGGTGGACCTCACCGGGAAAGAAGAAAGCAGAAAGCCGGATGAAGCAACGGCTGCAGGATTAGTGCCATACCCCGAAAAAGTGAGGGAGGACGTCATGGTGGACCTCACCTCGAAGAGTAGCCCAGAGTATGACGGAAGCCCGACAGATTGCGGAAATATGACAAAAGAGCAACTGGCGAGTCCAGAAGGGAGGAGACTCAATCCCAGTCACATACCTGCCGAAAACAACAGCAAAATGGAGATTGAAATCCCTCTGTCCGTGTTCCACAACTGGCTACGGCTGTACGGCCCGCACGGTGCGGCAAACAACGCGAAGCAGCTACCTCAGCAGCTACTTCAGCAGGTACCTCGCCACCTGCAGGTGGAGGAAGCGGAGCGAAGGAGCAAGGGCATGCTCCCAACCAATCTATCATTTCACTTTACCTCCCACCGGCAGAGCTCCACAATCGAAGATCTGAGGGTGGTGAACAGAAAAGTGCCAAGCCCGAGGTCGAGCGGCCAGGCAGCAGCGACTCCCCAGGTCCGAAGCCACAAGAGTTTCCCCGACTACTCGCCTTCCAGCAGCGTTCAAAAACCTGCCGCCACCGTGGATGTCTGTCCGTTTCCCTCGCAGGGAATGTCTTTACCACACAGATCCAAACCCCCAACGTATTGGGAGGCCCTCGCTAAGGAGAGACCCCCGAGTCCCCCTGCAGTTCCGCAAGACCTCACGGTGACGACGAGCCGCCACGGCGACATCAAGCCGGCAAGTCCGAAGGCGGTCGAGACGAGGCTCTCGTCATCGTCTTTGCTGATGATGAATTCTGGCTCTGCCTCAGTGCTGCAGCTCACCAGTGAGGAGGTGATGAAGCTAAAGAAAATCATCTCCAGCTCTTCGTGACGCATGCGGCCATGTGCCGGCACAGACTGCCTTAAATCCGTCCAATGAGTTCCATTTTGACAATGTGCATGGCACTATGCTTGTTTCCTGTTTTGTAAATCACCTATTTACATGTAAATATAAATACTTCTTGATTTTTTTTCTGGGTGTCTTCATTTTGTTGATCCTAATTACAAAATATTCAGTCTTTCCTGGATTTTGCAATGTCCCGATCGCGCCGATACACGCAAATGTAACCAATCACGTCAATTACTCTGTCCAAAACTTGCCACTTCCCCATATATTTTGGCGACTCAGCATCATTTTCGCCAATCGACCTTGTTCGCGAGCTTCGCTCATACGCACACATCAACTGTTAAACCTAAATGTATGTTTGTTCCTTAAATTGGCGAAGCAGGAACAACAAGGATCCACACCTCAGACCAACTTCTGGTTCCAGTCTGCAGCGCGAAGCCTTCAGGGTAATGTACAAAACCTAAAAGCAGTGAAGTTGTCACGTTGTGTAAATCCATCCATCCATCCATCCATCCATCCATCTTCTTCCGCTTATCCGAGGTCGGGTCGCGGGGGCAGCAGCCTAAGCAGGGAAGCCCAGACTTCCCTCTCCCCAGCCACTTCGTCCAGCTCTTCCTGTATGCTCAGTGCCAGAGCTTGGTCCACATTGCCGGCAGTAAGTCGGACACGTTTCCAGTGAGGGTTGGACTCCGCCAAGGCTGCCCTTTGTCACCGATTCTGTTCATAACTTTTATGGACAGAATTTCTAGGCGCAGTCAAGGCGTTGAGGGGATCCGGTTTGGTGGCTGCAGGATTAGGTCTCTGCTTTTTGCAGATGATGTGGTCCTGATGGCTTCATCTGGCCAGGATCTTCAGCTCTCACTGGATCGGTTCGCAGCCGAGTGTGAAGCGACTGGGATGAGAATCAGCACCTCCAAGTCCGAGTCCATGGTTCTCGCCCGGAAAAGGGTGGAGTGTCATCTCCGGGTTGGGGAGGAGATCTTGCCCCAAGTGGAGGAGTTCAAGTACCTCGGAGTCTTGTTCACGAGTGAGGGAAGAGTGGATGGTGAGATCGACAGGCGGATCGGTGCGGCGTCTTCAGTAATGCGGACGCTGTATCGATCCGTTGTGGTGAAGAAGGAGCTGAGCCGGAAGGCAAAGCTCTCAATTTACCGGTCGATCTACGTTCCCATCCTCACCTATGGTCATGAGCTTTGGGTTATGACCGAAAGGACAAGATCACGGGTACAAGCGGCCGAAATGAGTTTCCTCCGCCGGGTGGCGGGGCTCTCCCTTAGAGATAGGGTGAGAAGCTCTGCCATCCGGGGGGAGCTCAAAGTAAAGCCGCTGCTCCTCCACATGGAGAGGAGCCAGATGAGGTGGTTCGGGCATCTGGTCAGGATGCCACCCGAACGCCTCCCTAGGGAGGTGTTTAGGGCACGTCCGACCGGTAGGAGGCCGCGGGGAAGACCCAGGACACGTTGGGAAGACTATGTCTCCCGGCTGGCCTGGGAACGCCTCGGGGTCCCACGTTGTGTAAATGGTAAATAAAAAGAGAATACAACAAATCCTTTTCAACTTATATTCAATTGAATAGACTGCCGAGAGAGTGCGGTCGGCGTGTCTCTGACGCTGTAAATGTGGAACTTGGAGCCAAGCTATTTTGACATAAATGGAGTGCTTACCCAAATTAAACGGGAAAAAAATGCCCTCGGCCAGCTGGACCAAAACAGACAAGTGTCCATGGAGTGAGTCACACTTTATATTGCTCATGATACACACAGCACGTCATGCGTGTTATTACAACTACAGTACACACGCTGTCTGGCGAGCTGTGTACAAACAAAACATGAAATGCGGGCTAATACTTTACAGGCACTGTAATATGATTGTTCATGTTTTTCAGTCAGTACAGCTTGGTGTCCGATCGCATTGTTGTGCATTACAAACTCAAATGTCTTTCGTGTTGACGTAGAAACTAGCTTATCTCTTTCTGTAGTTAGCTTTTACGGCTAATACCGAAGCACGCCAATGTGTCATTACGCTCTGACAATAACAATGTTGCTACAGCTTGGTTATTATGCAGGTTACAGAACGTAAATGAAGTGTTGTTGACGCTTTTTGAATGTATTTTCAAAGTGATTTAAAGGTAGACTTGATTGCTCCCATTAGCTGCATTGTTAGCCACCCGTAACGAAACAATGTTTACACGTTAGAATGCAAAAAAGCCTTTTGTGTTCTTGTCTCTCATAAGTGTAGGCAAAATTCCCCAAAAAGTGCAGTTACCCTTTAAGAAGGACAAACACTTTTCATGCGTAAAACATACACGGAGAATGCCTGCAACTTGTGGACGACGGAGCAGGCGGGCGATAATACGTTTGAATAAATCAAAACAGTCATTTGATAATGAGCCATGAGTGTGTACTTTTAAGTATGTGTGCTATGGAATGAGAGTATTTTTTTTTGTTGCGATCCTGTGCTTTTTGAGGTGAGGTTACGAGGAAAACATTGACGACAAATTCATAAAAATCACAAATTGTTATTGTAAAGCCTCAAAAACGCCACCCCTGTTGCCGGGGGCGCGTAACAGGGGTCACTCCGCGCGCAGTGCGCTCACGAAAGGGGTGGGGCTCACCCTGGTTGATATAGACAGCAGGACGGTGGCCATGGAAGTCGGAACCCGCTAAGGAGTGTGTAACAACCCACCTGCCGAATCAACTAGCCCTGAAAATGGATGGCGCTGGAGCGTCGGGCCCATATACCCGGCCGTCGCCGGCAGCGAGATGCGCTTGGAGGTGCGCTCAGCGCGGCTCCCATATGATTGCGCACTGGTGTGCGTCTGGGTCGTGACAGCGTGGCACGCGAATGTCTGTGCTGCATTGGATCAGTCGCCTTTCTTTAACAGGCAAAAGCTTTATAACCTCACTAATGCCTTGCATCGTCTATATTAGATATATAACAACGGGCGGGTGCGGGCGGGTGCGGTTCTGATCAAATGTTACATCGGGTGGATGGCGGATGGTTGACGACTTTCTGATGCGGTTGCGGATGAAATAATTGCCTATCCGAGGCATCTCTACTATATATATGTACCTATACTGGCTCACCTGCACTGGCTTCCTGTGCACTTAAGATGTGACTTTAAGGTTTTACTACTTACGTATAAAATACTACACGGTCTAGCTCCATCCTGTCTTGCTGATTGTATTGTACCATATGTCCCGGCAAGAAATCTGCATTCAAAGAACTCCGGCTTATTAGTGATTCCCAGAGCCCAAAAAAAGTCTGCGGGCTGTAGAGCGTTTTCTATTCTACAAACCCCGTTTCCATATGAGTTGGGAAATTGTGCTAGATGTAAATATAAACGGAATACAATGATTTGCAAATCCTTTTCAAGCCATATTCAGTTGAATATGCTACAAAGACAACATATTTGATGTTCAAACTCATAAACTTTTTTTTTTTTTTTTTTGCAAATAATAATTAACTTAGAATTTCATGGCTGCAACACGTGCCAAAGTAGTCGGGAAAGGGCATGTTCACCACTGTGTTACATCCCCTTTTCTTTTAACAACACTCAATAAACAATTGGGAACTGAGGAAACTAATTGTTGAAGATTTGAAAGTGGAATTCTTTCCCATTCTTGTTTTATGTAGAGTTTCAGTTGTTCAACAGTCCGAGGTCTCAGCTGTCGTATTTATAATGCGCCACACATTTTCGATGGGAGACAGGTCTGGACATTGACGACCAATTCATAAAAATCACAAATTGTTATTGTAAAGCCTCAAAAACATGGCACATTTTGCAGCAAACTCTCAAAATGTTGTTGACATCAATTGTATGTGAATATTTAAACAAACATGTTTTGACAATAATCCATCCATCCATCTTCTTCCGCTTATCCGAGGTCGGGTCGCGGGGGCAGCAGCCTAAGCAGGGAAGCCCAGACTTCCCTCTTCCCAGCCACTTGGTCCAGCTCCTCCCGGGGGATCCCGAGGCGTTCCCAGGCCAGCCGGGAGACATAGTCTTCCCAACGTGTCCTGGGTCTTCCTCGTGGCCTCCTACCGGTCGGACATGCCCTAAACACCTCCTTAGGGAGGCGCTCGGGTGGCATCCTGACCAGATGCCCGAACCACCTCATCTGGCTCCTCTCCATGTGGAGGAGCAGCGGCTTTACTTTGAGCTCCCCCCGGATGACAGAGCTTCTCACCCTATCTCTAAGGGAGAGCCCCGCCACCCGGCGGAGGAAACTCATTTCGGCCGCTTGTACCCGTGATCTTGTCCTTTCGGTCATAACCCAAAGCTCATGACCATAGGTGAGGATGGGAACGTAGATCGACCGGTAAATTGAGAGCTTTGCCTTCCGGCTCAGCTCCTTCTTCACCACAACGGATCGATACAGCGTCCGCATTACTGAAGACGCCGCACCGATCCGCCTGTCGATCTCACCATCCACTCTTCCCTCACTCGTGAACAAGACTCCGAGGTACTTGAACTCCTCCACTTGGGGCAAGATCTTCTCCCCAACCCGGATATGGCACTCCACCCTTTTCCGGGCGAGAACCATGGACTCGGACTTGGAGGTGCTGATTCTCATCCCAGTCGCTTCACACTCAGCTGCGAACCGATCCAGTGAGAGCTGAAGATCCTGGCCAGATGAAGCCATCAGGACCAAATCATCTGCAAAAAGCAGAGACCTAATCCTGCAGCCACCAAACCGGATCCCCTCAACGCCTTGACTGCGCCTAGAAATTCTGTCCATAAAGGTTATGAACAGAATGGGTGACAAAGGGCAGCCTTGGCGGAGTCCAACCCTCACTGGAAACGTGTCCGACTTACTGCCGGCAATGCGGATCAAGCTCTGACACTGATCATACAGGGAGCGGACCGCCACAATAAGACAGTCCGTTACCCCATACTCTCTGAGCACTCCCCACAGGACTTCCCGACGGACACGGTTGAATGCCTTCTCCAAGTCCACAAAACACATGTAGACTGGTTGGGCAAACTCCCATGCACCCTCAAGGACCCTGCCGAGAGTATAGAGCTGGTCCACAGTTCCACGACCAGGACGAAAACCACACTGTTCCTCCTGAATCCGAGGTTCGACTATCCGGCGTAGCCTCCTCTCCAGTACACCTGAATAGACCTTACCGGGAAGGCTGAGGCTACTGAGTTTAGTTTTATAATGATTTCTGCTTTTGGTGTGCCTCAGGATTTTTTCAATGAAAAAAAATGTGCCTTTGCTCAAAAAAGGTTGAAAAACACTGCTCCACACGACACCTCGGCTCCGGACAGGCTAACCTCCTCCAACCTCCGAGGACAAAGCTACGAGCAATGGGAGACCGGGCTTTCTGCTCCGCCGCTCCCAGTCTGGGGAACGCTCTCCCTGACCACCTGAGGGCTCCACAGACTGTGGATGGTTTTAAAAAAAGGCTTAAAACCCCTTCTTTTAAAAAATACACTGTAGCACTTTAAAGGGGAACATTATCACCAGACCTATGTAAGCGTCAATATATACCTTGATGTTGCAGAAAAAAGACCATATATTTTTTTAACCGATTTCCGAACTCTAAATGGGTGAATTTTGGCGAATTAAACGCCTTTCTATTATTCGCTCTCGGAGCGATGACGTCACAACGTTGTCGGTGTGTGTTGTCGGAGGGTGTAACAACACCAACAGGGACGGATTCAAGTTGCACCAGTGGCCCAAAGATGCCAAAGTGGCAAGAAATTGGACGAAATTTGTTCAAAATACGAGGGTGTGGGGAAAGACGACGAAAATGGTCAGTCGTTTGTTCCGCAAACTTTACCGACGGAAGCTATGCTACGACAGAGATGGCAAGAATGTGTGGATATCCTGCGACACTCAAAGCAGATGCATTTCCAACCATAAGGTCAAAGAAATCTGCCGCCAGACCCCCGTTGAATCTGCCGGAGTGTGTGAGCTATTCAGGGACAAAGGACCTCGGTAGCACGGCAAGCAATGGCGGCAGTTTGTTCCCGCAGACGGGCGAGCTAAACCCCCTGGATGTCCAAAACTGGACAGATCAGCTTTCAGGAAAAGAGAGCGGATGAGGGTATGTCTACAGAATATATTAATTGATGAAAACTTTATTCATTACTCGCGGTTTTTTACGTAAATTATTATACATAAACCGTGTTTACCAATAATTTAGCTTATTTTTTTCAATCATTCGAGTACATTCGGGTAGTCTTGTGTAATGCAGTATTTTGTGTCTATTTAGGTATGGTTAACCTGAGTGCTGAAATCGTGGAAAAATATCAGGCACTTTGAAGCTTTTTTTTAGGGATATTGCGCGATGGGTAGAATTTTGAAAAAAAACTTCGAAAAATAAAATAAGCCACTGGGAACTGATTTTTAATGGTTTTAACCCTTCTGAAATTGTGATAATGTTCCCCTTTAAGGTTGTTTACTCAATGTAAAGTGCTTTTTACAAATAAAATCTATTATTATTATGTGCCCTATGTTAATAAATATGTTTGCAAATGTTAATATGGTCATTTTGACTGAGCTACACAAATGTTCAGCATTTGAACAAATTGCAAATAAATATTCACTTATCATCATGTTGACATTTCATCAAACGCCTAGTATTATTATTATTATTATATCCTTTCTTGTGAAAGACTGAGCATTTTTTTGGGAAGCTGTTTTTATACTGTTGCGTTTTGGACCAGTTGTTCCTCCCAGGGAATTCAAGTCACAAGTCGCTCCCAAGCTCTTTACGACACTTAAAGCTGAGTTGAAAAACCACCAGAGACAGAATAGGTATTTTGTAATATATTTGCAAAGCTTTGCAGATATACATTGAGACCAGTCCAGCATAGAACATTCAATTGCGCCCCTAAGATCGTCTGTCCCCCCCGACCAAACCCTCTCCCCTCTTAAGTCCCTGGCAGTCATGTCTCTCTAGCCAAAACAAATGCCCATTATCGCTCTTTCTAACATTCCAAAGCTTCAAGGTTAACACACACAGTTTACTTGCAGACAAACAGAAAGAGAACAAATGGAAAAACGCGAGCTGTTTTCAAATACGACTATGAAATAAAAGAAGTAACACTTAAATTCGGATATATGTCAATATCTGCCTCCGACAATACCCAATCATGGCACCCACCTGTTCCCAATTAGCCTGCACACCTGTGGGATGTTCCAAATAAGTGTTTGATGAGCATTCCTCAACTTTATCAGTATTTATTGCCACCTTTCCCAACTTCTTTGTCACGTGTTGCTGGCATCAAATTCTAAGTTAATTATTATTTGCAAATAAAAATTAATGAGTTTGAACTCCTATTTCTGGGGCTGAGGTTGCCGAGGTAGTTAAAAAGCTCCTCGGTGACAAGGCCCCGGGGGTGGATGAGATCCGCCCGGAGTTCCTTAAGGCTCTGGATGTTGTGGGGCTGTCTTGGTTGACAAGACTCTGCAACATCGCGTGGACATCGGGGGCGGTACCTCTGGATTGGCAGACCGGGGTGGTGGTTCCTCTCTTTAAGAAGGGGAACAGGAGGGTGTGTTCCAACTATCGTGGGATCACACTCCTCAGCCTTCCCGGTAAGGTCTATTCAGGTGTACTGGAGAGGAGGCTACGCCGGATAGTCGAACCTCGGATTCAGGAGGAACAGTGTGGTTTTCGTCCTGGTCGTGGAACTGTGGACCAGCTCTATACTCTCGGCAGGGTCCTTGAGGGTGCATGGGAGTTTGCCCAACCAGTCTACATGTGCTTTGTGGACTTGGAGAAGGCATTCGACCGTGTACCCCAGGAAGTCCTGTGGGGAGTGCTCAGAGAGTATGGGGTAACGGACTGTCTTATTGTGGCAGTTCGCTCCCTGTATAATCAGTGTCAGAGCTTGGTCCGCATTGCCGGCAGTAAGTCGGACACGTTTCCGGTGAGGGTTGGACTCCGCCAAGGCTGCCCTTTGTCACCGATTCTGTTCATAACCTTTATGGACAGAATTTCTAGGTGCAGTCAGGGCGTTGAGGGGATCTGGTTTGGTGGCTGCAGGATTAGGTCACTGCTATTTGCAGATGATGTGGTCCTGATGGCTTCCTCCGGCCAAGATCTTCAGCTCTCACTGGATCGGTTCGCAGCCGAATGTGAAGCGACTGGGATAGGAATCAGCACCTCCAAGTCCGAGTCCATGGTTCTCTCCCGGAAAAGGGTGGAGTGCCATCTCCGGGTTGGGGAGGAGATCTTGCCCCAAGTGGAGGAGTTCAAGTACCTCGGAGTCTTGTTCACGAGTGGGGGAAGAGTGGATCGTGAGATCGACAGGCGGATCGGTGCGGCGTCTTCAGTAATGCGGACGCTGTATCGATCCGTTGTGGTGAAGAAGGAGCTGAGCCGGAAGGCAAAGCTCTCGATTTACCGGTCGATCTACGTTCCCATCCTCACCTATGGTCATGAGCTTTGGGTCATGACCGAAAGGACAAGATCACGGGTACAAGCGGCCGAAATGAGTTTCCTCCGCCGAGTGGCGGGGCTCTCCCTTAGAGATAGGGTGAGAAGCTCTGTCATCCGGGGGGAGCTCAAAGTAAAGCCGCTGCTCCTCCACATGGAGAGGAGCCAGATGAGGTGGTTCGGGCATCTGGTCAGGATGCCACCCGAACGCCTCCCTAGGAAGGTGTTTCGGGCACGTCCAACCGGTAAGAGGCCACGGGGAAGACCCAGGACACGCTGGGAAGACTATCTCTCCCGGCTGGCCTGGGAACGCCTCGGGATCCCCCGGGAGGAGCTGGACGAAGTGGCTGGGGAGGGGGAAGTCTGGGCTTCCCTGCTTAAGCTGCTGCCCCCGCGACCCGACCTCGGATAAGCGGAAGAAGATGGATGGATGGAGTTTGAACATCAAATATGTTGTCTTTGTAGCATATTCAACTGAATATGGCTTGAAAATGATTTGCAAATCATTGTATTCCGTTTATATTTACATCTAACACCATTTCCCAACTCATATGTAAACGGGGTTTGTATTTCATGTATACTTACAGCTTGTATATCGAACAACGATGGAGGTTTTTGGAGGTTTTCGGAGCACTCTTGTTGACGTCGTCGTGAGCTGATTTTTGCTAGCTTTTATTTACGATTTAGAAGAACAAAAATGCGTGTTCTTGTCTCGGGATTGTGAATCATAGACGACATTAGAATAAAAATGCAACTCCACTTTAACTTGGGTTGATTCCAGCGCCTGCACTTGGCTCACACACACACACACACACACACACACACACACACACACACACACACACACACACACACACACACACACACACAGCATGCTATGAGGATGTGAAGGCACACCAACACACCGTAGGCTCGTTAACTCTGCTAGTTGGCATCTCCACATGTTATGTCTCAATGTAAAGTGCTTTTTACAAATAAAATCTATTATTATTATGTACCCTATGTTAATAAATGTGTTTGCAAACGTTAATATGGTCATTTTGACTGAGCAACACAAATGTTCAGCATTTGAACAAATTGCAAATAAATATTCACTTATCATCATGTTGACATTTCATCAAACGCCTCACAGTAGACGCCAAACAGGCAGAGCAGCGTTCTCAGGGTGGGAACTCATAATCAGAAAAGTATCTGTCGACGCCCGCAATTAGATGAAGCACGCATTTTCTAATTGCCACATTCCAAGATATTATTTTAAAGGGCGGGGACATTTGCGAGCAGTCATGACGACGCGGCACAAACAATATTAGCATCAATATAATAAGGACCATTACTACTTTGGATTTCTGGAAATTGTCCGACCGCATGCAAGTCATCCGTTGCTTGCGTCACACCAGGAAGTGTCCCCGTGTGCCTTTGCCATCGTTAAAAAGTTTCCTCCTGAAATGTATTCGCTAACACTGAACAATAATTCCACCCGAGTAGGGATGCACATTGAAAACTACCAAAACACTTTACACTACTGAAAACATGAATGACAAGTTACCACTGTCCGAGTATTACGCTTGGCGCTAGGCTTACGTTGATAAATAAAGTACTGTGAAGTACTGCGCATCAATACAAAATACACTTGTTAGACTTATGACAAGAACAAGAAAGTTTGATCATATTACGCCTATACTGTATATACCTTTATATACATACAGTGGGGCAAACAAGTATTTAGTCAGCCACCAATTGTGCAAGTTCTCCCACTTAAAATGATGACAGAGGTCTGTAATTTTCATCATAGGTACACTTCAACTGTGAGAGACAGAATGTAAAAAAAAAAATCCAGGAATTTATATTGTAGGAATTTTAAAGAATTTATTTGTAAATGATGGTGGAAAATAAGTATTTGGTCAATAACAAAAATTCAACTCAATACTTTGTAATATAACCTTTGTTGGCAATAACAGTGGTCAAACGATTACTATAGGTCTTTACCAGGTTTGCACACACAGTAGCTGGTATTTTGGCCCATTCCTCCATGCAGATCTTCTCGAGAGCAGTGATGTTGTTTAAGAAGCTCATGTATAAAGTCAACAGCTGAGGGAACAAAGGATCTTCTGTATCTGTTGTTTTTGGCCTTTCTATTAGTAGGGGCGTACCTGCATCCTGAGGGCAAGAGTCTAATATCTGAGAAGAGAGGGTGCTGAGGGTTGACCAGAATAGCCTTTGCCTTCTGGATGACTCTGGCCTGATAGGTCTGGTTCAGGGGGTTCAAGGTAGTACACTGTACCCTTGCACAGTATCTCAGCACGCTCTGGCGAAAGATTGTACTCCTCCTCCTTTATTTGACTTTCTCCGACCACCTGACCACAGCTGCTTCCAGAGGGAAGTGGGTCGTAAACAGCGTTGCCTTTGGTTACCGGACAGTTCAAAAGGAGAGGTCTTAAAATAGTTCAAAAAGACTTTCGTAAACCAGTTCAAAAAGAGGTCGTCTGGAAATTGGGCAGATCCTGTCTTCTCTCCTCTTTGAAGTCCTTGGGTTAGAACAATATCTTTCTGTTGATTACCATACATGAAAGAACACAGAAAATACTTCATGTGGCTTTCCACCCTACACAGTGGAGTTTTTTACGAGCCTTCTTCTTGGTAGGTTTCAAAGACAGCTTTTGTCTTCTCACCGGGCACTCAAATGTAACACAACGTTTTTGTGATCATTTACAAACAATTATTCTAGCATACAGTGGGGCAAAAAAGTATTTAGTCAGCCACCGATTGTGCAAGTTCTCCCACTTAAAATGATGACAGAGGTCTGTAATTTTCATCATAGGTACACTTCAACTGTGAGAGACAGAATGTGAAAAGAAAATATTCAAGAATTCACATTGTAGGATTTTTAAAGAATTTAATTGTAAATTATGGTGGAAAATAAGTATTTGGTCAATAACAAAAATCCAACTCAATACTTTGTAATATAACCTTTGTTGGCAATAACAGTGGTCAAACGATTACTATAGGTCTTTACCAGGTTTGCACACACAGTAGCTGGTATTTTGGCCCATTCCTCCATGCAGATCTTCTCGAGAGCAGTGATGTTTTGGGGCTGTCGCCGAGCAACACGGACTTTCAACTCCCTCCACAGATTTTCTATGGGGTTGAGGTCTGGAGACTGGCTAGGCCACTCCAGGACTTTCAAATGCTTCTTACGGAGCCACTCCTTCGTTGCCCGGGCGGTGTGTTTGGGATCATTGTCATGCTGGAAGACACAGCCACGTTTCATCTTCAAAGCTCTCACTGATGGAAGGAGGTTTTGGCTCAAAATCTCACGATACATGGCCCCGTTCATTCTTTCCTTAACACGGATCAGTCGGCCTGTCCCCTTAGCAGAAAAACAGCCCCAAAGCATGATGTTTCCATCCCCATGCTTCACAGTAGGTTTGGTGTTCTTGGGATGCAACTCAGTATTCTTCTTCCTCCAAACAGGACGAGTTGAGTTTATACCAAAAAGTTCTATTTTGGTTTCATCTGACCACATGACATTCTCCCAATCCTCTGCTGTATCATCCATGTGCTCTCTGGCAAACTTCAGACGGGCCTGGACATGCACTGGCTTAAGCAGGGGGACACGTCTGGCACTGCAGGATTTGATTCCCTGTCGGCGTAGTGTGTTACTGATGGTAACCTTTGTTACTTTGGTCCCAGCTCTCTGCAGGTCATTCACCAGGTCCCCCCTTGTGGTTCTGGGATTTTTGCTCACCGTTCTCATGATCATTTTGACCCCACGGGATGAGATCTTGCGTGGAGCCCCAGATCGAGGGAGATTATCAATGGTCTTGTATGTCTTCCATTTTCTGATAATTGCTCCCACAGTTGATTTTTTCACACCAAGCTTCTTGCCTATTGTAGATTCACTCATCACAGTCTGGTGCAGGTCTACAATTCTTTTCCTGGTGTCCTTCGACAGCTCTTTGGTCTTGGCCATAGTGGAGTTTGGAGTCTGACTGTTTGAGGCTGTGTACAGGTGTCTTTTATACAGATAACAAGTTCAAACAGGTGCCATTAATACAGGTAACAAGTGGAGGACAGAAGAGCTTCTTAAAGAAGAAGTTTCAGGTCTGTGAGAGCCAGAGATCTTCCTTGTTTGAAGTGACCAAATACTTATTTTCCACCATAATTTACAAATAAATTCCTTAAAATTCCTACAATGTGAAATCCTGGATTTTTTTTTCACATTCTGTCTCTCACAGTTGAAGTGTACCTATGATGAAAATTACAGACCTCTGTCTTCATTTTAAGTGGGAGAACTTGCACAATCGGTGGCTGACTAAATACTTTTTTGCCCCACTGTATATACCTATATATTAGAGATGCGCGGTTTGCGGGCACAACCGCGGAGTCCGCGGATTATCCGCGGATCGGGCGGATGAAATTTAAAAAAAAAAGATTTTATCCGCGGGTCGGGTCGGGTCGGGTCGGGCGGTTGAAATAAAAAAAAATTAGATTTTAAATATATTCAGGCGGGTGGCAGTTAAACCAATTGGGAAATATATATACATAGTTAAATGTTGTTACCCACATACGAAAAACGAGCAGGCACCTGCAGCATATGCCACAACAGAAGAAAAAAAAAGAAAAGAGATGGACACTTTTACGGAGCGGAGAAGGCCCCCGACGCCTCGCCGGGGTCCAGGACCGAGGCCCCTTCCCCCGAGAGGGCCCCACCGGGAGCCGTAGCTGAGGCGATCCGCGAGAAGGGCCCGACGCACGTCCAGGGTCACCACCGCGCCCACCGCACCGACACCCCGCCTCGTCCGCCTTCGCCGCGGCCGGCGTCACGCGCAGCAGGTAAGCAGCTTACCTGCCCGCCACCCCCGTGGCCGGGGGCTCGTAACAGGGGTCACTCCGCGCGCTACGCCCGCGCAGCTTACCTGCCCGCCACCCCCGTTGCCGGGGGCGCGTAACAGGGGTCACTCCGCGCGCAGTGCGCTCACGAAAGGGGTGGGGCTCACCCTGGTTGATATAGACAGCAGGACGGTGGCCATGGAAGTCGGAACCCGCTAAGGAGTGTGTAACAACCCACCTGCCGAATCAACTAGCCCTGAAAATGGATGGCGCTGGAGCGTCGGGCCCATATACCCGGCCGTCGCCGGCAGAGAGACGCGCTTGGAGGTGCGCTCAGCGCGGCTCCCATATGATTGCGCACTGGTGTGCGTCTGGGTCGTGACAGCGTGGCACGCGAATGTCTGTACTGCATTGGATCAGTCTCCTTTCTTTAACAGGCAAAAGCTTTTAGAGATGCGCGGTTTGCGGGCACAACCGCGGAGTCCGCGGATTATCCGCGGATCGGGCGGATGAAATTAAAAAAAATTAGATTTTATCCGCGGGTCGGGTCGGATCGGGTCGGGCGATTGAAATAAAAAAAAATTTGATTTTAAATAGATTCAGGCGGGTGGCAGTTAAACCAATTGGGAAATATATATACATAGTTAAATGTTGTTACCCACATACGAAAAACGAGCAGGCACCTGCTACATATGCCACAACAGAAGAAAAAAAAAGAAAAGAGATGGACACTTTTACGGAGCGGAGAAGGGACGCCTCGCTGGGGTCCGGGACCGAGGCCCCTTCCCCCGAGAGGGCCCCACCGGGAGCCGTAGCTGAGGCGATCCGCGAGAAGGGCCCGACGCACGTCCAGGGTCACCACCGCGCCCACCGCACCGACACCCCGCCTCGTCCGCCTTCGCCGCGGCCGGCGTCACGCGCAGCAGGTAAGCAGCTTACCTGCCCGCCACCCCCGTTGCCGGGGGCGCGTAACAGGGGTCACTCCGCGCGCAGTGCGCTCACTAAAGGGGTGGGGCTCACCCTGGTTGATATAGACAGCAGGACGGTGGCCATGGAAGTCGGAACCCGCTAAGGAGTGTGTAACAACCCACCCGCCGAATCAACTAGCCCTGAAAATGGATGGCGCTGGAGCGTCGGGCCCATATACCCGGCCGTCGCCGGCAGCGAGACGCGCTTGGAGGTGCGCTCAGCGCGGCTCCCATATGATTGCGCACTGGTGTGCGTCTGGGTCGTGACAGCGTGGCACGCGAATGTCTGTACTGCATTGGATCAGTCTCCTTTCTTTAACAGGCAAAAGCTTTTAGAGATGCGCGGTTTGCGGGCACAATCGCGGAGTCCGCGGATTATCCGCGGATCGGGCGGATGAAATTAAAAAAAATTAGATTTTATCCGCGGGTCGGGTCGGATCGGGTCGGGCGATTGAAATTAAAAAAAATTTGATTTTAAATAGATTCAGGCGGGTGGCAGTTAAACCAATTGGTAAATATATATACATAGTTAAATGTTGTTACCCACATACGAAAAACGAGCAGGCACCTGCAGCATATGCCACAACAGAAGAAAAAAAAAGAAAAGAGATGGACACTTTTACGGAGTGGAGAAGGGACGCCTCGCCGGGGTCCGGGACCGAGGCCCTTCCCCCGAGAGGGCCCCACCGGGAGCCGTAGCTGAGGCGATCCGCGAGAAGGGCCCGACGCACGTCCAGGGTCACCACCGCGCCCACCGCACCGACACCCCGCCTCGTCCGCCTTCGCCGCGGCCGGCGTCACGCGCAGCAGGTAAGCAGCTTACCTGCCCGCCACCCCCGTGGCCGGGGGCTCGTAACAGGGGTCACTCCGCGCGCTCCGCCCGCGCAGCTTACCTGCCCGCCACCCCTGTTGCCGGGGGCGCGTAACAGGGGTCACTCCGCTCGCAGTGCGCTCACGAAAGGGGTGGGGCTCACCCTGGTTGATATAGACAGCAGGACGGTGGCCATGGAAGTTGGAACCCGCTAAGGAGTGTGTAACAACCCACCTGCCGAATCAACTAGCCCTGAAAATGGATGGCGCTGGAGCGTCGGGCCCATATACCCGGCCGTCGCCGGCAGCGAGACGCGCTTGGAGGTGCGCTCAGCGCGGCTCCCATATGATTGCGCACTGGTGTGCGTCTGGGTCGTGACAGCGTGGCACGCGAATGTCTGTGCTGCATTGGATCAGTCTCCTTTCTTTAACAGGCAAAAGCTTTATAACCTCACTAATGCCTTGCATCGTCTATATTAGATATATAACAACGGGCGGGTGCGGGCGGTTGCGGTTCTGATCAAATGTTACATCGGGTGGATGGCGGATGGTTGACGACTTTCTGATGCGGTTGCGGATTAAATAATTGCCTATCCGCGCATCTCTACTATATATATATATACCTATACTGGCTCACATGCACTGGCTTCCTGTGCACTTAAGATGTGACTTTAAGGTTTTACTACTTACGTATAAAATACTACACGGTCTAGCTCCGTCCTATCTTGTCGATTTTATTGTACCATATGTCCCGGCAAGAAATCTGCCTTCAAAGAACTCCGGCTTATTAGTGATTCCCGGAGCCCAAAAAAAGTCTGCGGGCTGTAGAGCGTTTTCTATTCTACAAACCCCGTTTCCATATGAGTTGGGAAATTGTGTTAGATGTAAATATAAACGGAATACAATGATTTGCAAATCCTTTTCAAGCCATATTCAGTTGAATATGCTACAAAGACAACATATTTGATGTTCAAACTCATAAACTTTTTTTTTTTTTTGCAAATAATAATTAACTTAGAATTTCATGGCTGCAACACGTGCCAAAGTAGTCGGGAAAGGGCATGTTCACCACTGTGTTACATCCCCTTTTCTTTTAACAACACTCAATAAACGACTGGGAACTGAGGAAACTAATTGTTGAAGCTTTGAAAGTGGAATTCTTTCCCATTCTTGTTTTATGTAGAGCTTCGGTCGTTCAACAGTCCGGGGGTCTCCGCTGTCGTATTTTACGCTTCATAATGCGCCACACATTTTCAATGGGAGACAGGTCTGGACTGCAGGCGGGCCAGGAAAGCACCCGCACTCTTTTTTTACGAAGCCACGCTGTTGTAACACGTGCTGAATGTGGCTTGGCATTGTCTTGCTAAAATAAGCAGGGGCGTCCATGAAAAAGACAGCGCTTAGATGGCAGCATATGTTGTTCCAAAACCTGTATGTGCCTTCACAGATGTGTAAGTTACCCATGCCTTGGGCACTAATGCACCCCCATACCATCACAGATGCTGGCTTTTGAACTTTGCGTCGATAACAGTCTGGATGGTTCGCTTCCCCTTTGGTACGGATGACACGATGTGGAATATTTCCAAAAACAATTTGAAATGTGGACTCGTCAGACCACAGAACACTTTTCCACTTTGCATGAGTCCATCTTAGATGATCTCGGGCCCAGAGAAGCCGGCAGCGTTTCTGGGTGTTGTTGATAAATGGCTTTGGCTTTGCATAGTAGAGCTTTAACTTGCACTTACAGATGTAGCGACAAACTGTATTTAGTAACAGTGGTTTTCTCAAGTGTTCCTGAGCCCATGTGGTGATATCCTTTAGAGATTGATGTCGGTTTTTGATACAGTGCCGTCTGAGGGATCGAAAGGTCACGGTCATTCAATGTTAGTTTCCGGCCATGCCGCTTACGTGGAGTGATTTCTCCAGATTCTCTGAACCTTTTGATGATATTATGGACCGTAGTGGTTGAAATCCCTAAATTTCTTGCAATTGCACTTTGAGAAACGTTGTTCTTAAACTGTTTGACTATTTGCTCACGCAGTTGTGGACAAAGGGGTGTACCTCGCCCCATCCCTTCTTGTGAAAGACTGAGCATTTTTTTGGGAAGCTGTTTTTATACTGTTGCGTTTTGGACCAGTTGTTCCTCCCAGGGAACTCAAGTCACAAGTCGCTCCCAAGCTCTTTACGACACTTAAAGCTGAGTTGAAAAACCACCAGAGACAGAATAGGTATTTTGTAATATATTTGCAAAGCTTTGCAGATAAACATTGAGACCAGTCCAGCATAGAACATTCAATTGCGCCCCTAAGATCGTCTGTCCCCCCCGACCAAACCCTCTCCCCTTTTAAGTCCCTGGCAGTCATGTCTCTCTAGCCAAAACAAATGCCCATTATCGCTCTTTCTAACATTCCAAAGCTTCAAGGTTAACACACACAGTTTACTTGCAGACAAACAGAAAGAGAACAAATGGAAAAACACGAGCTGTTTTCAAATATGACTATGAAATAAAAGAAGTAACACTTAAATTCGGATATATGTAAACATCTGCCTCCGACAATACCCAATCATGGCACCCACCTGTTCCCAATTAGCCTGCACACCTGTGGGATGTTCCAAATAAGTGTTTGATGAGCATTCCTCAACTTTATCAGTATTTATTGCCACCTTTCCCAACTTCTTTGTCACGTGTTGCTGCCATCAAATTCTAAGTTAATTATTATTTGCAAAAAAAAATTAAGTTTATGAGTTTGAACTCCTATTTCTGGGGCTGAGGTTGCCGAGGTAGTTAAAAAGCTCTTCGGTGGCAAGGCCCTGGGGGTGGATGAGATCCGCCCGGAGTTCCTTAAGGCTCTGGATGCTGTGGGGCTGTCTTGGTTGACAAGACTCTGCAACATCGCGTGGACATCGGGGGCGGTACCTCTGGATTGGCAGACCGGGGTGGTGGTTCCTCTCTTTAAGAAGGGGAACCGGAGGGTGTGTTCCAACTATCGTGGGATCACACTCCTCAGCCTTCCCGGTAAGGTCTATTCAGGTGTACTGGAGAGGAGGCTACGCCGGATAGTCGAACCTCGGATTCAGGAGGAACAGTGTGGTTTTCGTCCTGGTCGTGGAACTGTGGACCAGCTCTATACTCTCGGCAGGGTCCTTGAGGGTGCATGGGAGTTTGCCCAACCAGTCTACATGTGCTTTGTGGACTTGGAGAAGGCATTCGACCGTGTACCCCGGGAAGTCCTGTGGGGAGTGCTCAGAGAGTATGGGGTAACGGACTGTCTTATTGTGGCAGTTCGCTCCCTGTATGATCAGTGTCAGAGCTTGGTCCGCATTGCCGGCAGTAAGTCGGACACGTTTCCGGTGAGGGTTGGACTCCGCCAAGGCTGCCCTTTGTCACCGATTCTGTTCATAACCTTTATGGACAGAATTTCTAGGTGCAGTCAGGGCGTTGAGGGGATCTGGTTTGGTGGCTGCAGGATTAGGTCTCTGCTTTTTGCAGATGATGTGGTCCTGATGGCTTCCTCCGGCCAAGATCTTCAGCTCTCACTGGATCGGTTCGCAGCCGAGTGTGAAGCGACTGGGATGGGAATCAGCACCTCCAAGTCCGAGTCCATGGTTCTCTCCCGGAAAAGGGTGGAGTGCCATCTCCGGGTTGGGGAGGAGATCTTGCCCCAAGTGGAGGAGTTCAAGTACCTCGGAGTCTTGTTCACGAGTGGGGGAAGAGTGGATCGTGAGATCGACAGGCGGATCGGTGCGGCGTCTTCAGTAATGCGGACGCTGTATCGATCCGTTGTGGTGAAGAAGGAGCTGAGCCGGAAGGCAAAGCTCTCAATTTACCGGTCGATCTACGTTCCCATCCTCACCTATGGTCATGAGCTTTGGGTTATGACCGAAAGGACAAGATCACGGGTACAAGCGGCCGAAATGAGTTTCCTCCGCCGAGTGGCGGGGCTCTCCCTTAGAGATAGGGTGAGAAGCTCTGCCATCCGGGAGGAGCTCAAAGTAAAGCTGCTGCTCCTCCACATGGAGAGGAGCCAGATGAGGTGGTTCGGGCATCTGGTCAGGATGCCACCCGAACGCCTCCCTAGGAAGGTGTTTTGGGCACGTCCAACCGGTAAGAGGCCACGGGGAAGACCCAGGACACGCTGGGAAGACTATGTCTCCCGGCTGGCCTGGGACCGCCTCGGGGTCCCACAGGAAGAGCTGGACGAAGTGGCTGGGGAGAGGGAAGTCTGGGCTTCCCTGCTTAAGCTGCTGCCCCCGCGACCCGACCTCAGATAAGCGGAAGAAGATGGATGGATGGATGGAGTTTGAACATCAAATATGTTGTCTTTGTAGCATATTCAACTGAATATGGCTTGAAAAGGATTTGCAAATCATTGTATTCCGTTTATATTCACATCTAACACCATTTCCCAACTCATATGGAAACGGGGTTTGTATTTCATGTATACTTACAGCTTGTATATCGAACAACGATGGAGGTTTTTGGAGGTTTTCGGAGCACTCTTGTTGACGTCGTTGTGAGCTGATTTTTGCTAGCTTTTATTTACGATTTAGAAGAACAAAAATGCGTGTTCTTGTCTCGGGATTGTGAATCATAGACGACATTAGAATAAAAAATGCAACTCCACTTTAACTTGGGTTGATTCCAGCGCCTGCACTTGGCTCTCACACACACACACACACACACACACACACACACACACACACACAGCATGCTATGAGGATGTGAAGGCACACCAACACACCGTAGGCTCGTTAACTCTTGCTAGTTGGCATCTCCACATGTTCTGTCTCACTTCTCAGAATAAACACGGCCAAGAGTCGTGCAAATAAAACGGGGGTGTGCTTCTGGTGAAGCGCAGGTGAATAATTACAAGGCAAACAAATCCATCAAATAGAAAGCCGGGTGAAAAGACCCATTTTGGAGCATTTATCATGGCTATGATGTAATTGAGGCCCATTGTGCGGCTGCACTGACGCAACGACACGGCGCTTGACCTCGCTGTGCACACAAGCGCCACAATACCTTTCCACCTTTGACTACGTGACGACTCCCGCCCGCCACGCTCGCCGCGCACTCGCCGCAAATCATGCGGAGAGGTGTTTGGGAACAATTAAATCCAATTATCCCTGGGGAATATCTGTGGTACCCGGACCTGGTTCGAGGGTGCTGGCGGCATGGGAGTGTAACCGCCCGTGTCCGAGGGCCCGTGGATGTCGCCGAGTCACAATTGGCTGTCAGAGTTGCAGGCAGAACAATGAGTGATGACTTAATTACCCTAATTACCATTTTGCCTCGGAGGAACCAGTCCGGGCAAACAGACCAAACAGGTCATTTATTGTGAATATGATGCGGCGTACGTTCTTGTAAATAACACCTGCACCCTCGCAGGGCAACTGCACTTTCTCCGGAGTCAAACGAGAAGCAATGTGCGGCCGCGTTACATAACGTGAAGTATTTAGATTTATACATGTTTTGTTCAGTGTGGAGCACATTCAATATATGATCAAACTTTATTTGTACAGCACTTTTCACACATACAGTATAAAATGTAGCACAATGCAGAGGTGTGGACTCGAGTCACATGACTTGGACTCGAGTCAGACTCGAGTCATGAATTTGATGACTTTAGACTCGACTTGACAAAATGTAAAAAGACTTGCAACTCGACTTCGACTTTAACATCAATGACTTGTGACTTCACTTGGACTTGAGCCTTTTGAATTGACATGACTTGACATGACTTGCTACTTTCCCCAAAACCCAAAGATGAAAAAGTTATTCGTGGAGCGCTCCGTATTTTTCATTGTGTACTTGTCTATCAGCGTTGCGTGTGTCAGCTGGTGTGCTCTCAGTACAACAGCCAATCAAATTAGATCTACTTTGTTTTCATCACACAGCATTCATCCAATCAAATTGCAGGACAACCAAGGAAGAAGACATGTCCAAACCACACGCCAGTGAACAAAAAATGATACCTAAAATAATTTCGTTTGGGTACAAAAATTACGAGGTGGTCAACACAAAACGGTTTGCAGTATGCAACACATGCGGTTCCAAAATGACTGATGGAGAGGCAACAACTTCCAACTTCGTCCGGCATTTGAAGTTGCACAAAGAACGGTAAGTTTTGAATGTAAGATAACGTTTATTGGCTAAGTAACGTGACTTTTATTTGCTGTGTAGTTAAATCAGTGAGGCTGTAAACTCACTGCTAACGTTATAACGTTATTGCAAACACGGGAATCTGTTGCAGTTCACTACCTTATTCATACTTTTTGTTCAGTGATTTTTTTCAAGCAGGGTTACGTTAGTCAATATATCACACGTAACGTTAGACGGCGGTCAGCAGCACCGCGTATTTTAGCCACCTAAAAAAAGACAAAAATAGTCAAATAAAGGTCAGTTAAAATGTATACTATATTATGAATATGTGTACCGTTTTAGCTAGCTTTCTGACATACTGTTGGTTGTTTACCTCAGTGGTCCCCAACCACCGGGCCGCGGCCCGGTACTGGTCCGTGGATCGATTGGTATCGGGCCACACAAGAATTTTTTATTTTATTTTTATTTTTTTAATTAAATCAACATAAAAAACACAAGATACACTTACAAGTAGTGCACCAACCCAAAACAACTCTCTCCCCCCTTTTGTTCTGGGCATTGAACATGAAGACTCTTCCTTCACTGTTCCGAGTGGCCATGAGAGTCTTGGCAGTGCCTGCCTCCAGTGCTCCAGTGGAGCGAGTTTTCAGCCATGGTGGCATCATACTACGCCCCCATCGTGCACAAATGACTGACAGACTCTTGGCTAATTTGGTCTTTTGCAAATGCAATGCCGCATAGGGCCCTGACATATAAAAAGTACAACTTTTTTGTTATGTTCACGTATATGTCATGTTTTTTCAATGTTAACACTTTTGTACAAATAAGTACATTTGCACTTTATTTTTCAATGTGTTTGTTCTGTAAAGGAATGAGTTAATGTTTCAAATGACTGGTTAATAGTGCTATTATAAAGTGCAATGTCAGCACAATTTTCTTTCCTGCAATTTAAAATGCACTTGTTTTAATAAATAAATACAGCGTTTGAAAAGCATACACAATCTGTGTTAATATATTAGTCTGTGGTTAAAAGGACTTGAAAGGACTCGAAACTCAAAATGCAGGACTTAGGACTTGACTTGAGACTTTCCAGTCTTGACTTTGGACTTGACTCGGGGCTTGCCTGTCTTGACTCGGGACTTGACTCGGACTTGAGGGCAAAGACTTGAGACTTACTTGTGACTTGCAAAACAATGACTTGGTCCCACCTCTGGCACAATGATATCGATGTAATCATAGTAGTATTGACTAGATACACTATTGTACTTGGTATCATTACAGTGGATGTCAGGTGTAGATCCACCCATGGCGTTTGTTTACATTGTGACGCCGGTGAGCTATCAACAACACCCAGAAACGCCGTCGGCTTCGCTGGGCCCGAGCTCATCTAAAATGAACTGATACAAAGTGGAAAAGTGTTCTGTGGTCTGACGAGTCCACATTTCAGTGTGTGACATCAGTGTGTAAAGGATATCACCACATGGACTCAAGAACACTTCAGAAACACACTGTCAGTAACTACAGTTGGTCGCTACATCTGTAAGTGCAAGTTAAAACTCTCCCATGCAAGGCGAAAAACCGTTTATCAACAACACCCAGAAACGTTGTTGGCTTCGCTGGGCCCGAGCTCATCTAAGATGGACTGATACAAAGTGGAAAAGGGTTCTGTGGTCTGACGAGTCCACATTTCAAATTGTTTTTGGAAACTGTGGACGTCGTGACCAAAGAGGAAAAGAACCATCCGGATTGTTATAGGCACAAAGTGTAAAAGGCAGCATGTGTGATGGTATGGGGGTGTATTAGTGCCCAAGACATGGGTAACTTACACATCTGTGAAGGCACCATTAATGCTGAAAGGTACATACAGCTTTTGGAGCAACATATGTTGCCATCCAAGCAACGTTACCATGGACGCCCCTGCTTATTTCAGCAAGACAATGCCAAGCCACGTGTTACATCAACGTGGCTTCATAGTAAAAGAGTGCGGGTACTAGACTGGCCTTCCTGTAGTCCAGACATTGAAAATGTGTGAAGGCTAAAATATGAGAAGGGAGACTGTTGAACAACTTAAGCTGTACATCAAGCAAGAATGGGAAAGAATTCCACCTGAGAAGCTTCAAAAATGTGTCTCCTCAGTTCCCAAACCTTTACTGAGTGTTGTTAAAAGGAAAGGCCATGTAACACAGTGGTGAACATGCCCTTTCCCAACTACTTTGGCACGTGTTGCAGCCATGAAATTCTAAGTTCATTATTATTTGCAACAAAAAAAAAAAATCAAGTTTATGAGTTTGAACATCAAATATCTAGGATGGCTATGCAGAACAAAACTAAAACTGAACTGGCTACAAAGTAAACAAAAACAGAATGCTGGACGACAGCAAAGACTTACTGCGGAGCAAAGACGGCGTCCACAATGTACATCCGAACATGACACGACAATCGACAATGTCCCCACAAAGAAGGATAAAAACCACTGAAATAGTCTTAATTGATAAAACAAAAGTACCGTATTTTTCGGAGTATAAGTCGCTCCGGAGTATAAGTCGCACCTGCCGAAAATGCATAATAAAGAAGGAAAAAAACATTTATAAGTCGTACTGGAGCCCGGCCAAACTATGAAAAAAACTGCGATTTATAGTCCGAAAAATACGGTAGATGCGGGAAATATCGCTCAAAGGAAGACTGCTACAGGAAAATACCAAAAAAAGAGAAAAAGCCACCAAAATAGAAGCGCAAGACAAGAACTAAAACAGGGTGTGATGTGACAGGTGGTGACAGTACACCTACTTTGAGACAAGAGCTACTGACGCATGCTTGGTTATGCTTTCAAGTCATATCCAACGATTGCCACGACGACTCTTTACTGGCAACTCGTTTTTTTTTAATGATTTCTGCTGGTGGTGTGCCGAAAAAATGTGCCCTGGCTCAAAAAAGGTTGAAAAACACCGCTTTAAGGAATCATATATTTTTGATTGCGGGGGGGGGGGCGGTATAGCTCGGTTGCCGTTGTGTCCTTGGGCAAGACACTTTACCCTGGTTTAAATGTAACTTAGATATTGGGTTTCACTATGTTTAAGAGTGTAGGTATCCTCCTACGGTGTGTAGTGAAGCATGTTTAGCTATTCCTCGTCCTCCAGTGATAATGCTACTTGTAAGAAACTTATTTTATTTGTCGCCATGGAGGAGAGGATGTGAACGTAAGTCTTTCAAGGGTCGGAATCTGCACTTTTGCATGATATACTAGTGACTGTGGTAATGTATTACAAACCCCGTTTCCATATGAGTTGGGAAATGGTGTTAGATGTAAATATAAACGGAATACAATGATTTGCAAATCCTTTTCAAGCCATATTCAGTTGAATATGCTACAAAGACAACATATTTGATGTTCAAACTCATAAACTTTTTTTTTTTTTTTTTTGCAAATGGGCAGGCCAGTCTAGTACCCGCACTCTTTTACCATGAAGCCACGTTGATGTAACACGTGGCTTGGCATTGTCTTGCTGAAATAAGCAGGGGCGTCCATGGTAACGTTGCTTGGATGGCAACATATGTTGCTCCAAAACCTGTATGTACCTTTCAGCATTAATGGTGCCTTCACAGATGTGTAAGTTACCCATGTCTTGGGCACTAATACACCCCCATACCATCACACATGCTGCCTTTTACACTTTGCGCCTATAACAATCCGGATGGTTCTTTTCCTCTTTGGTCCGGAGGACACGACGTCCACAGTTTCCGAAAACAATTTGAAATGTGGACTCGTCAGACCACAGAACACTTTTCCACTTTGTATCAGTCCATCTTAGATGATATCAGGCCCAGCGAAGCCAACAACGTTTCTGGGTGTTGTTGATAAAACGGTTTTCGCCTTGCATGGGAGAGTTTTAACTTGCACTTACAGATGTAGCGACCAACTGTAGTTACTGACAGTGGGTTTCTGAAGTGTTCTTGAGTCCATGTGGTGATATCCTTTACACACTGATGTCACTTGTTGATGCAGTACAGCCTGAGGGATGGAAGGTCACGGGCTTAGCTGCTTACGTGCAGTGATTTCTCCAGATTCTCTGAACCCTTTGATGATATTACGGAGCGTAGATGGTGAAATCCCTAAATTCCTTGCAATAGCTGCTTGAGAAAGCTTTTCTTAAACTGTTCAACAATTTGCTCACGTATTTGTTGACAAAGTGGTGACCCTCGCCCCGTCCTTGTTTGTGAATGACTGAGCATTTCATGGAATCTACTTTTATACCCAATCATGGCACCCACCTGTTCCCAATTAGCCTGCACACCTGTGGGATGTTCCAAATAAGTGTTTGATGAGCATTCCTCAACTTTATCAGTATTTATTGCCACCTTTCCCAACTTCTTTGTCACGTGTTGCTGGCATCAAATTCTAAAGTTAATGATTATTTGCAGAAAAAAAAAATGTTTATGAGTTTGAACATCAAATATGTTGTCTTTGTAGCATATTCAACTGAATATGGCTTGAAAAGGATTCGCAAATCATTGAATTCCGTTTATATTTACATCTAACACAATTTCCCAACTCATATGGAAACGGGGTTTGTATATATATATATATATATATATATATATATATATATATATATATATATATATATATATATATATATATATATATATATATATATATATATACACACACAGGTAAAAGCCTGTGTGTGCACGCTGAGCATCGGCTCCCCACAGGGCTGTGTGCTGAGCCCCCTCCTCTACTGCCTTTACACCCATGACTGCAGTCCGGCCCACAGTGACAACCTTACCGTCAAGTTCGCCGACGATACCACAGTGGTCGGGCTCATCTCCAGGGGTGACGAGGCTGCCTACAGAGAGGAGGTCCTGAAGCTGACGGCCTGGTCTTCGGAGAACAACCTCGCTCTCAACACCAGCAAGACCAGAGAGATCATCGTCGACTTCAGGAGGAGCAGCACCGACCCTGCCCCCCTCTACATCAACGGCGAGCGTGTAGAGAGGGTCCACACCTTCAGGTACCTTGGAGTCCACATCTCTAATGACTTCTCCTGGACAGTCAACACCACATCAATCGTCAAGAAGGCTCAGCAGCGGCTACACTTCCTTAGAGTCCTCGGGAAGTACAACCTGAAGCCTGACCTGCTGCTGACCTTCTACCGCTCGTCCATCGAGAGCCTGCTGACCTACTGTATTACGGTATGGTACGGCAGCTGCACTGCAGCAGACAGGGAGAGGCTGCAAAGAGTGGTCAAGACGGCTCAGAAGATCATCGGCCGCCCTCTCCCCTCTCTGACGGACATCTACACCTCCCGCTGCCTCAACAGAGCCAGTGCCATCATCAAAGACAGCACCCACCCTGGCTCTGACCTGTTCCACCTGCTGCCCTCTGGGAAGCGCTACAGGTGCATTAAAACCAAAACAAACAGGCTAAAGAACAGCTTCTTCCCCAGGGCCATAACCATCCTGAACGGACTGCCCCATTGTCCCTCATAACTGCCTTCTCTTCGGTGCAATAACCCATTCCACCAACCACCCTGTTTTTGTTTTGTTTTTTCATGTATATATTCATTTCACACCATATTCATTGCACTTCTACATTTTTTATATTTTTATATATTTGCACATTGTTTTTCTAGCATGCACACATCGCACTGTATGGAATGGCCTCAATCTCGTTACCTTGCGTAATGACAATAAAGCTGATTCTGAAAGAAGAATAAAAACATATACTTGTAGAAGCAGGGTCCTTGAGGGTGCATGGGAGTTTGCCCAACCAGTCTACATGTGCTTTGTGGACTTGGAGAAGGCATTCGACCGTGTCCCTCGGGAAGTCCTGTGGGGAGTGCTCAGAGAGTATGGGGTTTCGGACTGTCTGATTGTGGCGGTCCGCTCCCTGTATGATCAGTGTCAGAGCTTGGTCCGCATTGCCGGCAGTAAGTCGGACACGTTTCCGGTGAGGGTTGGACTCCGCCAAGGCTGCCCTTTGTCACCGATTCTGTTCATAACTTTTATGGACAGAATTTCTAGGCGCAGTCAAGGCGTTGAGGGGATCCGGTTTGGTGGCTGCAGGATTAGGTCTCTGCTTTTTGCAGATGATTTGGTCCTGATGGCTTCATCTGGCCAGGATCTTCAGCTCTCACTGGATCGGTTCGCAGCTGAGTGTGAAGCGACTGGGATGAGAATCAGCACCTCCAAGTCCGAGTCCATGGTTCTCGCCCGGAAAAGGGTGGAGTGCCATCTCCGGGTTGGGGAGGAGATCTTGCCCCAAGTGGAGGAGTTCAAGTACCTTGGAGTCTTGTTCACGAGTGAGGGAAGAGTGGATCGTGAGATCGACAGGCGGATCGGTGCGGCGTCTTCAGTAATGCGTACGCTGTATCGATCCGTTGTGGTGAAGAAGGAGCTGAGCCGGAAGGCAAAGCTCTCAATTTACCGGTCGATCTACGTTCCCATCCTCACCTATGGTCATGAGCTTTGGGTTATGACCGAAAGGACAAGATCACGGGTACAAGCGGCCGAAATGAGTTTCCTCCGCCGGGTGGCGGGGCTCTCCCTTAGAGATAGGGTGAGAAGCTCTGTCATCCGGGGGGAGCTCAAAGTAAAGCCGCTGCTCCTCCACATCGAGAGGAGCCAGATGAGGTGGTTCGGGCATCTGGTCAGGATGCCACCCGAGTGCCTCCCTAAGGAGGTGTTTAGGGCATGTCCGACCGGTAGGAGGCCACGAGGAAGACCCAGGACACGTTGGGAAGACTATGTCTCCCGGCTGGCCTGGGAACGCCTCGGGATCCCCCGGGAGGAGCTGGACGAAGTGGCTGGGGAGAGGGAAGTCTGGGCTTCTCTGCTTAGGCTGCTGCCCCCGCGACCCGACCTCGGATAAGCGGAAGAAGATGGATGGATGGATGGATGGATGGACTTGTAGAAGCTTGTTTATGAAAGCGGCTGTCAGTCACTGTGTTGACTTGTTCTGTGTACCGTACGTCTCCGGTGGACGTTGACAGAAGGAAGTGTGCAGTGCATCATTTCCACGGTGATGTCAGGCCTGTTTGTGTTTTTCACACACTTTGTCATTTTGGGGACTTGACTTAGCTTGTGTGCAAGAATGGTGAGGACACACATTCCGTGATATCACAGATTCCAAACAGGCCTCACTCTCAGCAAGGGGCAGAGTTGACGCAATGATTGGTAAGAAGAGGAATGTGGAGAAATCCTCACCTTGACCAGCCTCACCAGTTCTAGTTTAGGATGTTGTGTTCAATGTATTGAGTCCCCAAGACCCAATTCAATGGATTCTTTCTATTTCCTACTATTTCCATTTCAAATTGTGTCGTTACACCCTTTTAATGCTGCTATCAATACATCCATTTCCTACCGCTTGTCCCTTAATGCTGGTATGGTGTGATAGAATTACAAAAGCAGTGAAGCAGTGAAGTTGTCACAGAATACAACAAATCCTTTTCAACTTATATTCAATTGAATAGACTGCAAAGACAAGATATTTCCTATTCAAACTAGTAAACGTTGTTATTTTTTGCAAATTTTAGCTCATTTGTTCATGTTTCAAAAAAAGCTGGCACAAGTGGCCAAAAAAGACGGAGAAAATTGAGGAATGCTCATCCAACACTTATTTGGAACGTCCCACAGGTGAACGGGCTAATTGGGAACAGGTGGGTGCCATGGTTGGGTATAAAAGCCATGAAAATGCTCAGTCATTCACAAACGAAAAATGCCAAAAAAAATGCCTGAGCAAATTGTTTAAGAAAAACCTCTCTCAAGCAGGTATTGCAAGGAATTTAGGGATTTCACCATCTACGCTTCGTAATATCGTCAAAAGGTTCAGAGAATCTGGAGAAATCACTGCACGTAAGCCATGATATTACGAGCCACTTACATCATGTGTTGTCTGCATTATAACACTTATATAAGACTTTTAAAGTCATTTTGATAGTAGGCTTATATAGACACTTACATCATGTGTTGCCTTCATTATAACACTTATATAAGACTTTTAAAGTCATTTTGATAGTAGGCTTATATAGACACTTACATCATGTGTTGCCTTCATTATAACACTTATATAAGACTTTTAAAGTCATTTTGATAGTAGGCTAATATAGCCACTTACATCATGTGTTGTCTGCATTATAACACTTATATAAGACTTTTAAAGTCATTTTGATAGTAGGCTAATATAGCCACTTACATCATGTGTTGCCTTCATTATAACATTTGTATAAGACTTTTAAAGTCATTTTAATAGTAGGCTAATATAGCCACTTACATCATGTGTTGCCTTCATTATAACACTTATATAAGACTTTTAAAATCATTTTGATAGTAGGCTAATATAACTAATATAGACACTTACATCATGTGTTGCCTTCATTATAACACTTATATAAGACTTGTAAAGTCATTTTGATAGTAGGCTAATATAGCTAATATAGCCACTTACATCATGTGTTGCCTTCATTATAACACTTATATAAGACTTTTAAAGTCATTTTGATAGTAGGCTAATATAGACACTTACATCATGTGTTGCCTTCATTATAACACTTATATAAGACTTTTAAAATCATTTTGATAGTAGGCTAATATAACTAATAGAGACACTTACGTCATGTGTTGTCTTCATTATAACACTTATATAAGACTTGTAAAGTCATTTTGATAGTAGGCTAATATAGCTAATATAGACACTTACATCATGTGTTGCCTTCATTATAACACTTATATAAGACTTGTAAAGTCATTTTGATAGTAGGCTAATATAGCTAATATAGACACTTACATCATGTGTTGCCTTCATTATAACACTTTTATAAGACTTGTAAAGTCATTTTGATAGTAGGCTAATATAGACACTTACATCATGTGTTGCCTTCATTATAACACTTATATAAGACTTTTAAAGTCATTTTGATAGTAGGCTAATATAACTAATATAGACACTTACATCATGTGTTGTCTTCATTATAACATTTGTATAAGACTTTTAAAGTCATTTTGATAGTAGGCTATCATAGCTAATATAGCCACTTACGTCATGTGTTGCCTTCATTATAACACTTATATAAGACTTTTAAAGTCATTTTGATAGTAGGCTAATATAGACACTTACATCATGTGTTGCCTTCATTATAACACTTATATAAGACTTTTAAAGTTATTTTGATAGTAGGCTAATATAGACACTTACATCATGTGTTGCCTTCATTATAACACTTATAGAAGACTTTTAAAGTCATTTTGATAGTAGGCTAATATAGCTAATATAGACACTTACATCATGTGCTGCCTTCATTATAACACTTATATAAGACTTTTAAAGTTTTTGATAGTAAGCTAATATAGACACTTACATCATGTGTTGCCTTCATTATAACACTTATATAAGACTTTTAAAGTTATTTTGATAGTAGGCTAATATAGCCACTTACATTATGTGTTGCCTTCATTATAACACTTATATAAGACTTGTAAAGTCATTTTTATAGTAGGCTAATATAGACACTTACATCATGTGTTGCCTTCATTATAACACTTATATAAGACTTTTAAAATCATTTTGATAGTAGGCTAATATAGACACTTACATCATGTGTTGCCTTCATTATAACACATATATAAGACTTTTAAAGTCATTTTGATAGTAGGCTAATATAGACACTTACATCATGTGTTGCCTTCATTACAACACTTATATAAGACTTTTAAAGTCATTTTGATAGTAGGCTAATATAGACACTTACATCATGTGTTGCCTTCATTATAACACTTATATAAGACTTTTAAAATCATTTTGATAGTAGGCTAATATAACTAATAGAGACACTTACGTCATGTGTTGTCTTCATTATAACACTTATATAAGACTTGTAAAGTCATTTTGATAGTAGGCTAATATAGCTAATATAGACACATCATGTGTTGCCTTCATTATAACACTTATATAAGACTTTTAAAGTCATTTTGATAGTAGGCTAACATAGCCACTTACATTATGTGTTGCCTTCATTATAACACTTATATAAGACTTTTAAAGTAATTTTGATAGTAGGCTTATATAGCCACTTACATCATGTGTTGCCTTCATTATAACACTTTTATAAGACTTGTAAAGTCATTTTGATAGTAGGCTAATATAGACACTTACATCATGTGTTGCCTTCATTATAACACTTATATAAGACTTTTAAAGTCATTTTGATAGTAGGCTAATATAGACACTTACATCATGTGTTGCCTTCATTATAACACTTATACAAGACTTTTAAAGTCATTTTGATAGTAGGCTAATACAACTAATATAGACACTTACATCATGTGTTGCCTTCATTATAACACTTATATAAGACTTTTAAAGTCATTTTGATAGTAGGCTAATATAGACACTTACATCATGTGTTGCCTTCATTATAACACTTATATAAGACTTTTAAAGTCATTTTGATAGTAGGCTAATATAGCCACTTACATTATGTGTTGCCTTCATTATAACACTTATATAAGACTTGTAAAGTCATTTTGATAGTAGGCTAATATAGACACTTACATCATGTGTTGCCTTCATCATAACACTTGTATAAATAAGGCTATTATGTTTTAGTATTTTCGTTCCAATATGGCTCCTTCAACATTTTGGGTTGCCGACCCCTGAGTTAAGATTAGGGTTTTAGTCATAGAGAAGTTTCTTAAGCGCAAAAATTATGACTAAAGTAGCGGAGCTGTATGTTCATTTGCACTTTATTTTATTGACAACATAATTGTATGTGCATTATTTTTTGTGAGTTATCATACCTGCCAACTTTTGAAATCAGAAAAACCTAGTAGCCAGGGTCCAGGGGCCGCAGGCCCCGGTAGGTCCAGGGTTCGCCCCCCGACGCAAAATGATTGATTGCATTCAGACAGGTTAAAATGTTGCTAAAACCATCACTTTTCTATCAGTCACAGTGACTTTTCAAAACAAAAATATTACAGCAAAAATCATATGGGTTGATTGACATGTTTATTCTGTAAGCTAACTTCAATAGTTTGAAATTATTTTGACAGTTAATGCCAGTTATCCTGTCAACCTTTCACAAGACTTCAATTTGTTCATTGAAAGTATAAACACTTTTTACAGTAAACAAATGGTAAAACAGTACTAAACAATTCCATTAAAAAAAAAATTGGTGTCATTATTAACTTACTTGTTTTGAACATGTTATCGTTATGACAATTAAAAAGATATACTGTACACAGAAATTATTTTTGATTTGATTTATTGTTTATGTAATAAAAGATGGACTTAAAATGTTATGTTTTGTGAGTTTTTTTATGCTACGAACTGTACTTACCGGCGATGTAAACCGAAGGAGACATTTCCGTAATGAAAGCTGCAACACCCTTTTTAGATCCCATCATCACTGCAGCAAAGCAAATTCTGCCAAGGAATTTCGTTTGAGTCTATTTCTTCCGCGAGTATTTTGTAAATGTTTTCGCCTGTGGAAGCCGTATTGCATTCCCTCAAAGACAGAAGTACTGACAATACTTTTCCAATGTCGTCATCGAAATATGGAACACAAATGGGGTGCAGTTTTACATCGTCGTAATCGGTGCTGCCGTCAGTCGACATGCTAAATGGTTCCGTCTTCATGACATCGGCGATACTTTTTGAGGATTCCGTTCCAAGACACTGAATAATGTTTGATGTTTTGGTTCGACCACATCCATATTTTTGGGCGATTTTCGAGTCGGGAAACATTTTCCGAAATAACTGTCCCATGTGATCAGCCAGTGCGATTGGAAGTCCATGCTCAATTATTGCCTCCGTAAATAAAACTTCGGCATTTATCACGTCCAAAGAATCTGTTTGGGCGACGAAAAACGTTGAAAGTTTTCCACTTGTATCGCTAGCAACGGCATTAGACTTGTGTTTTTTTTTTTTTTTTTAATTTATTTATTTTTTTTCGTATTTTTTTTTTTTTCCGTTTTTTTTTTTTCTTTGTTTTTTTTTTTTTTTTTTTTTTTTTTTTTTTGGTTGGACAAGGTGTAATTCGCGTAGTTTTCACCCTTTTTGGAAGGGATAATTATTCCCGGATAGGCTTTTGAATATTCTTCACGGAATGACTGTAGTTTTCTTTTCGGTTTAAGACTCGTTTGCCATTTTTCTCCGGCTTTTTTGTCCAGTGTTAGTCCTAAGTGTCCCAATACTTTTGGCCAGTGTAAGTGTCCTAATACTTTTGTCCAGTTGTAGTCCTAAGTGTCTCAATACTTTTGTCAAGTTTTAGTCCTAAGTGTCCCAATACTTTTGTCAAGTTGTAGTCCTAAGTGTCCCAATACTTTTGGCCAGTGTAAGTGTCCTAATACTTTTGTCCAGTTGTAGTCCTAAGTGTCTCAATACTTATGTCCAGTGTAAGCGTCCCAATACTTTTGGCCAGTGTAAGTGTCCCAATACTTTTGTCCAGTGTTAGTCCTAAGTGTCCCAATACTTTTGTCAAGTGGTAGTCCTAAGTGTCCCAATACTTTTGTCCAGTTCAAGTCCTAAGTGTCCCAATACTTTTGTCAAGTTTTAGTCCTAAGTGTCCCAATACTTTTGTCAAATTGTAGTCCTAAGTGTCTCAATACTTATGTCCAGTGTAAGCGTCCCAATACTTTTGGCCAGTGTAAGTGTCCCAATACTTTTGTCCAGTGTTAGTCCTAAGTGTCCCAATACTTTTGTCAAGTGGTAGTCCTAAGTGTTCCAATACTTTTGTCCAGTTCAAGTCCTAAGTGTCCCAATACTTTTGTCAAGTTTTAGTCCTAAGTGTCCCAATACTTGTGTCCAGTATAGGTGTCCCAAAACTTTAGTCCAAAGGTAGTCCTAAGTGTCCCAATACTTTTGTCCAGTTGTAGTCCTAAGTGTCCCAAAACTTTTGTCTAGTGTTAGTCCGAAGTGTCCCAAAACTTTTGTCCAGTTTTAGTCCCAAGTGTCCCAATACTTTTGTCCAGTTTTCGTCCTAAGTGTCCCAATACTTTTGTCAAGTGGTAGTCCTAAGTGTCCCAATACTTTTGTCCAGTTCAAGTCCTAAGTGTCCCAATACTTTTGTCAAGTTTTAGTCCTAAGTGTCCCAATACTTGTGTCCAGTATAGGTGTCCCAAAACTTTAGTCCAAAGGTAGTCCTAAGTGTCCCAATACTTTTGTCCAGTTGTAGTCGTAAGTGTCCCAAAACTTTTGTCTAGTGTTAGTCCGAAGTGTCCCAAAACTTTTGTCCAGTTTTAGTCCCAAGTGTCCCAATACTTTTGTCCAGTTTTCGTCCTAAGTGTCCCAATACTTTTGTCAAATATTAGTCCCCAGTGTCCCAATACTTTTGTCCAGTTTACGTCCCAAGTGTCCCAATACTTTTGTCCAGTTTTAGTCCTAAGTGTCCCAAAACTTTTGTCCAGTTTTAGTCCTAAGTGTCCCAATACTTTTGTCAAGTAGTTGCCATAAGTGTCCCAATACTTTTGTCCAGTGTAAGTGTCCCAATACTTTTGTCCAGTTTTCGTCCTAAGTGGCCCAATACTTTTGTTCAGTGGTATTCCTAAGTGTCCCAATATTTTTTTCCAGTGTAAGTGTCCCAATACTTTTGTTCAGTTTTCGTCATACTTGTCCCAATACTTTTGTCTACTTTTAGTCCGAATTGTCCCAATACTTTTGTTTAGTGGTAGTCATAAGTGTCCCAATACTTTTGTCTACTTTGAGTCCGAATTGTCCCAAGACTTTTGTCTAGTGTACCCACCTTGTCTGCATTGTGTGGGCATGCTGGTGCTTCCTGCTTTTAAGCAGCCTTCTTGAAAAAACAGCAGAGCAGCAGCATCAGCGCAGCGGCTCTTTGAAGGGTCATAAAATCAAAACCGGAGCCGGTATCAAAACTCTTTCGATAACTTTTAATCAAAAGGGTTCAATCTCTCTCCTGTGTTAGTTTGAAGCCGAAACGACAAACACGCTCAGAGGAGATAATGTTTGAAGAAAGGTGACCGGTTTTTACAAAAATGTTGTGTTGAAGGGGGAATAGCAAACTTCCTGTAGATTTTTGCTGGGGGTTGTCAATTTATGAAATGTAGGTCTAAGTGAGGTTTCATGTCTCTCCGACCTTCCCAGTGGGAGTTACAGGCAGTTTTGTCATTTGTTTCTTCCGAGGAGCAGTTTTTTCTCCGTTTTATTCAAAAATTGCTCTAGAGCGCAATTTTTAAATTTGGGGTTAGGTTTTTTTTATTAGATCGCAATTTTTGCCAGTCCTGATGTGTGCGTTCAGTTTGGTGAGTTTTGAAGCGTGTTAAGGGGGTCAAATTACAGCTCAAAGAGGCAAAAGTTACTGTTTTTAGTACTTTTTTGTCTTGAAGGGGGAATTGCTAACTTCCTGTTGATTTTTGCCCGAGGAAATTAATTAATAAAAAGTAGGTCTAAGTGAGACCTACATAGAGGTTTTTGTTTCATGTCTCTACAACAATCGTACTGGGAGTTATAGGCAGTTTTCTTTCTAGGGGACGCTAGAGCGCAATTTTGAGTTTTGGGGTTAGGTTTTTTCACCAAAGAGTTTTGTTCGCGTTTTTTTATGTGTGCGTCAAATTTGGTGAGTTTTGAAGCATGTTAAGGGGGTCAAATTACAGCGCAAAGTTGCGGAAGAATAAAGAATAATAAAACCTTACAAATTCAATAGGTCCTTATGTCCCATTGCAAAAGGACTCCCGTTGGGATTCCTTTTACAATGGGCCATGCGGGCCCTAATTAACGGGAATAAACATTGAATGCAACATGCTAGATCTTGCAGCATGATAATTAGCTAAAACAACCTGATTTAATGCAAATTTAGTAGAATTTCAACCCTTCACTGTGCATTCCTCAATCACCATCCATCCATCCGTCTTCTTCCGCTTATCCGAGGTCGGGTCGCGGGGGCAGCAGCCTAAGCAGGGAAGCCCAGAATTCCCTCTCCCCAGCCACTTCGTCCAGTTCTTCCCGGGGGATCCCGAGGCGTTCCCAGGCCAGCCGGGAGACATAGTCTTCCCAACGTGTCCTGGGTCTTCCCCGCGGCCTCCTACCGGTCGGACGTGCCCTAAACACCTCCCTAGGGAGGCGTTCGGGTGGCATCCTGACCAGATGCCCGAACCACCTCATCTGGCTCCTCTCCATGTGGAGGAGCAGCGGCTTTACTTTGAGCTCCCCCCGAATGACAGAGCTTCTCACCCTATCTCTAAGGGAGAGCCCCGCCACCCGGCGGAGGAAACTCATTTCGGCCGCTTGTACCCGTGATCTTGTCCTTTCGGTCATAACCCAAAGCTCATGACCATAGGTGAGGATGGGAACGTAGATCGACCGGTAAATTGAGAGCTTTGCCTTCCGGCTCAGCTCCTTCTTCACCACAACGGATCGATACAGCGTCCGCATTACTGAAGACGCCGCACCGATCCGCCTGTCGATCTCACCATCCACTCTTCCCTCACTCGTGAACAAGACTCCGAGGTACTTGAACTCCTCCACTTGGGGCAAGATCTCCTCCCCAACCCGGAGATGACACTCCACCCTTTTCCGGGCGAGAACCATGGACTCGGACTTGGAGGTGCTGATTCTCATCCCAGTCGCTTCACACTCGGCTGCGAACCGATCCAGTGAGACCTGAAGATCCTGGCCAGATGAAGCCATCAGGACCACATCATGTTTAAAAAGCAGAGACCTAATCCTGCAGCCACCAAACCGGATCCCCTCAACGCCTTGACTGCGCCTAGAAATTATGTCCATAAAAGTTATGAACAGCCGGGAGACATAGTCTTCCCAACGTGTCCTGGGTCTTCCCCGTGGCCTCCTACCGGTTGGACGTGCCCTAAACACCTCCCTAGGGGAGGCGTTCGGGTGGCATCCTGACCAGATGCCCGAACCAACTCATCTGGCTCCTCTCCATGTGGAGGAGCAGCGGCTTTACTTTGAGCTCCTCCCGGATGACAGAGCTTCTCACCCTCAAGGTTCAAGGTTCTAGGTTCAACTTTATTGTCCCCCGCGGGGAAATTTGTCTTGTGCACAGTGCATCATTGCTTTCTTAACATACCCAAAAACAACAGAACAAAAACACAAGCACAGACACAACCACAATCATACAACTAACATTTAAACATCAGAACATGGAGCTTGATAGACATAGGTGGCACTTTGATGTAGGCATAAAATCTACAGTATGGAGATAAAGATAAAGTACCAATGTGCATTGCACTAGAGCTCATGGATAAAGTGCTGTGTGCTAAAGTGCTTAGTTCTAAAGTGCTATGTGCTAAAAAAGTGCTAACCTATGTATTAAAATTCTATTGCACATTGTTGGTCAGCTTAATGGAGGCTGGGACAAATGATAATTTAAGGCGGTTAGATTTGCATAGTGGGACCCGGAGTCTTCTCCCTGATGGCATGGTTCCATATTCAGGGAAGAGTGGGTGTTGTGAGTTGGAAATAATTTTCTTTCCTCGGATCCAAAACCATTCCCTGTGTCTTGGTCACATTTAAAATGAGATGGTTAGTGTCACACCACCTAATAAATAGGTCTATCTCGTCTTGGTACACAGAGGGGTCCGTATCCTTGTGTAGAAGGCTTAGGAGCAGTTATGCAGTATATTTCATTAGAACTTGTTTTTCTAGTCAGCCTGACCCTGAGTGTAAGTTCAAGTGTCCAATAAATATGAATCTCTGTGATTAACACGTGTGTTCGTGACTAAAATCGAGCGTAAGATTGCTAATTCAGTGATAATATTTGTTCCCTCGTCAGCCCAGATTCTTTTAGGTCGCCACTATCGCTGAATCTTATCAACGCAGCGGTTGAACGTGTTTTGCAGTCGGGTGAAAAAGACAAGGCCGAGCTTTCTTTGCAACAAAACCCCTGGGAAGAAGAAGTGAAGATCCGATCAAAGGTGCTATGTCGTAACAGGATTGTGTTACATTCTTGGCGTTGAGGCTGAACTTTTATCACATGTCATAGATAAATTCAAGTATTTCAATCAATCAATCAATCCATTTTTATTTATATAGCCCTAAATCACGAGTGTCTCAAAGGGCTGCACAAGCCACAACGACATCCTCGGTTCAGAGCCCACATAAGGGCAAGGAAAAACTCACAACCCAGTGGGACGTCGATGTGAATGGCTATGAGAAACCTTGGAGAGGGCCGCATATGCGGGTGACTCCCACCCTCTAGGGGAGACCGGATGCAATGGACGTCGAGTGGGTCTGGCATAATATTGTGAAAGTCCAGTCCATAGTGGATCCAACATAATAGTGAGAGTCCAGTCCATAGTGGATCTAACATAATATTGTGAAAGTCCAGTCCATAGTGGATCTAACATAATAGTGAGAGTCCAGTCCATAGTGGATCTAACATAATAGTGAGAGTCCAGTCCATAGTGGATTTAACCTAATAGTGAGAGTCCAGTTCATAGTTGATCTAACATAATAGTGAGAGTCCAGTCCATAGTGGATCTAACATAATAGTGAGAGTCCAGTCCATAGTGGATTTAACCTAATAGTGAGAGTCCAGTTCATAGTTGATCTAACATAATAGTGAGAGTCCAGTCCATAGTGGATCTAACATAATAGTGAGAGTCCAGTCCATAGTGGATCTAACATAATAGTGAGAGTCCAGTCCATAGTGGATCTAACATAATAGTGAGAGTCCAGTCCATAGTGGATCTAACATAATAGTGTGAGAGTCCAGTCCATAGTGGATCTAACATAATAGTGAGAGTCCAGTCCATAGTGGATCTAACATAATATTGTGAAAGTCCAGTCCATAGTGGATCTAACATAATAGTGAGAGTCCAGTCCATAGTGGATCTAACATAATATTGTGAAAGTCCAGTCCATAGTGGATCTAACATAATAGTGAGAGTCCAGTCCATAGTGGATCTAACATAATATTGTGAAAGTCCAGTCCATAGTGGATCTAACATAATAGTGAGAGTCCAGTCCATAGTGGATCTAACATAATAGTGAGAGTCCAGTCCATAGTGGATCTAACATAATAGTGAGAGTCTAGTCCATAGTGGATTTAACCTAATAGTGAGAGTCCAGTTCATAGTTGATCTAACATAATAGTGAGAGTCCAGTCCATAGTGGATCTAACATCATAGTGAGAGTCCAGTCCATAGTGGATCTAACATAATAGTGAGAGTCCAGTCCATAGTGGATCTCACATAATAGTGAGAGTCCAGTTCATAGTGGATTTAACATAATAGTGAGAGTCTAGTCCATAGTGGATCTAACATAATAGTGAGAGTCCAGTCCATAGTGGATCTATTATAATAGTGAGAGTCCAGTCCATAGTGGATCTCACATAATAGTGAGAGTCCAGTCCATAGTGGATCTCACATAATAGTGAGAGTCTAGTCCATAGTGGATTTAACCTAATAGTGAGAGTCCAGTTCATAGTTGATCTAACATAATAGTGAGAGTCCAGTCCATAGTGGATCTAACATCATAGTGAGAGTCCAGTCCATAGTGGATCTAACATAATAGTGAGAGTCCAGTCCATAGTGGATCTCACATAATAGTGA
The DNA here is from genome assembly GCF_033978685.3 of Nerophis lumbriciformis. Classification (NCBI taxonomy): domain Eukaryota; kingdom Metazoa; phylum Chordata; class Actinopteri; order Syngnathiformes; family Syngnathidae; genus Nerophis; species Nerophis lumbriciformis. The sequence goes on along the minus strand of NC_084558.2, from coordinate 53,435,551 downwards.
GAGTCCAGTTCATAGTGGATTTAACATAATAGTGAGAGTCTAGTCCATAGTGGATCTAACATAATAGTGAGAGTCCAGTCCATAGTGGATCTATTATAATAGTGAGAGTCCAGTCCATAGTGGATCTCACATAATAGTGAGAGTCCAGTTCATAGTGGATTTAACATAATAGTGAGAGTCCAGTCCATAGTGGATCTAACATAATAGTGAGAGTCCAGTCCATAGTGGATCTATTATAATAGTGAGAGTCCAGTCCATAGTGGATCAAACATAATAGTGAGAGTCCAGTCCATAGTGGATCTAACATAATAGTGAGAGTCCAGTCCATAGTGGATCTAACATAATAGTGAGAGTCCAGTCCATAGTGGATCTCACATAATAGTGAGAGTCCAGTTCATAGTGGATTTAACATAATAGTGAGAGTCCAGTCCATAGTGGATCTAACATAATAGTGAGAGTCCAGTCCATAGTGGATCTATTATAATAGTGAGAGTCCAGTCCATAGTGGATCTCACATAATAGTCAGAGTCCAGTCCATAGTGGATCTAACATAATAGTGAGAGTCCAGTCCATAGTGGATCCAACCTAATAGTGAGAGTCCAGTCCATAGTGGATCTAACATCATAGTGAGAGTCCAGTCCATAGTGGATCTAACATAATAGTGAGAGTCCAGTCCATAGTGGATCTCACATAATAGTGAGAGTCCAGTTCATAGTGGATTTAACATAATAGTGAGAGTCCAGTCCATAGTGGATCTAACATAATAGTGAGAGTCCAGTCCATAGTGGATCTATTATAATAGTGAGAGTCCAGTCCATAGTGGATCTCACATAATAGTGAGAGTCCAGTTCATAGTGGATTTAACATAATAGTGAGAGTCCAGTCCATAGTGGATCTAACATAATAGTGAGAGTCCAGTCCATAGTGGATCTATTATAATAGTGAGAGTCCAGTCCATAGTGGATCTCACATAATAGTGAGAGTCCAGTCCATAGTGGATCTCACATAATAGTGAGAGTCCAGTCCATTTGCACTTTAATCCGCTATCTGTATAAAAGACACCTGTCCACAGCCTCAAACAGTCAGACTCCAAACTCCACTATGGCCAAGACCAAAGAGCTGTCGAAGGACACCAGGAAAAGAATTGTAGACCTGCACCAGACTGTGAAGAGTGAATCTACAATAGGCAAGCAGCTTGGTGTGAAAAAATCAACTGTGGGAGCAATTATCAGAAAATGGAAGACATACAAGACCACTGATAATCTCCCTCGATCTGGGGCTCCACGCAAGATCTCATCCCGTGGGGTCAAAATGATCATGAGAACGGTGAGCAAAAATCCCAGAACCACACGGGGGGACCTGGTGAATGACCAGCAGAGAGCTGGGACCAAAGTAACAAAGGTTACCATCAGTAACACACTACGCCGACAGGGAATCAAATCCTGCAGTGCCAGACGTGTCCCCCTGCTTAAGCCAGTGCATGTCCAGGCCCGTCTGAAGTTTGCCAGAGAGCACATGGATGATACAGCAGAGGATTGGGAGAATGTCATGTGGTCAGATGAAACCAAAATAGAACTTTTTGGTATCAACTCAACTCGTCGTGTTTGGAGGAAGAAGAATACTGAGTTGCATCCCAAGAACACCATACCTACTGTGAAGCATGGGGGTGGAAACATCATGCTTTGGGGCTGTTTTTCTGCTAAGGGGACAGGCCGACTGATCCGTGTTAAGGAAAGAATGAATGGGGCCATGTATCGTGAGATTTTGAGCCAAAACCTCCTTCCATCAGTGAGAGCTTTGAAGATGAAAGCTTCCAGCATGACAATGATCCCAAACACACCGCCCGGGCAACGAAGGAGTGGCTCCGTAAGAAGCATTTGAAAGTCCTGGAGTGGCCTAGCCAGTCTCCAGACCTCAACCCCATAGAAAATCTGTGGAGGGAGTTGAAAGTCCGTGTTGCTCGGCGACAGCCCCAAAACATCACTGCTCTCGAGAAGATCTGCATGTAGGAATGGGCCAAAATACCAGCTACTGTGTGTGCAAACCTGGTAAAGACCTATAGTAATCGTTTGACCTCTGTTATTGCCAACAAAGGTTATATTACAAAGTATTGAGTTGAATTTTTGTTATTGACCAAATATTATTTTCCACCATAATTTACAAATAAATTCTTTAAAAATCCTACAATGTGAATTCCTGGATTTTTTTTTCACATTCTGTCTCTCACAGTTGAAGTGTACCTATGATGAAAATTACAGACCTCTGTCATCATTTTAAGCGGGAGAACTTGCACAATCGGTGGCTGACTAAATACTTTTTTGCCCCACTGTATGCTAGAATAATTGTTTGTAAATGATCACAAAAACGTTGTGTTACATTTGAGTGCCCGGTGAGAAGACAAAAGCTGTCTTTGAAACCTACCAAGAAGAAGGCTCGTAAAAAAACTCCACTGTGTAGGGTGGAAAGCCACATGAAGTGTTTTCTGTGTTCTTTCATGTATGGTAATCAACAGAAAGATATTGTTCTAACCCAAGGACTTCAAAGCGGTGAGAAGACAGGATCTGCCCAATTTCCAGACGACCTCTTTTTGAACCTCCTTTTTGAACTATTTTACGACCTCTCCTTTTGAACTGTCCGGTAACCAAAGGCAACGCTGTTTACGACCCACTTCCCTCTGGAAGCAGCTGTGGTCAGGTGGTCGGAGAAAGTCAAATAAAGGAGGAGGAGTACAATCTTTCGCCAGAGCGTGCTGAGATACTGTGCAAGGGTACAGTGTACTACCTTGAACCCCCTGAACCAGACCTATCAGGCCAGAGTCATCCAGAAGGCAAAGGCTATTCTGGTCAACCCTCAGCACCCTCTCTTCTCAGATATTAGACTCTTGCCCTCAGGATGCAGGTACGCCCCTACTAATAGAAAGGCCAAAAACAACAGATACAGAAGATCCTTTGTTCCCTCAGCTGTTGACTTTATACATGAGCTTCTTAAACAAGCTTAGCTGCTATGCAGTCACTTTAGTGGGAAGCCACGTGTGATGATTCGTTTTTATTGTTTTACAAATGTTTTTAGTTTTTAGCTCAATGCCTTCATGGTGGTTTGTATGTTGTATGTATTTTATGTATCTGTACCTTGTTTTACTGTTGTACCTCGTTTTTACTGTTGTACCTCGTTTTTACTGTTGTACCTCGTTTTTACTGTTTGTACCTTGTTTTTTACTGTTTGTACCTTGTTTTTTACTGTTGTACCTCGTTTTTACTGTTGTACCTCGTTTTTACTGTTGTACCTCGTTTTTACTGTTGTACTTCGTTTTTACTGTTTGTACCTTGTTTTTTACTGTTGTACCTCGTTTTTACTGTTTGTACCTTGTTTTTTACTGTTTGTACCTCGTTTTTTACTGTTGTACCTCGTTTTTACTGTTGTACCTCGTTTTTACTGTTGTACCTTGTTTTTTACTGTTGTACCTCGTTTTTACTGTTGTACCTCGTTTTTACTGATGTACCTCGTTTTTACTGTTGTACCTCGTTTTTACTGTTGTACCTCGTTTTTACTGTTGTACCTCGTTTTACTGTTGTACCTCGTTTTTACTGTTGTACCTCGTTTTTACTGTTTGTACCTTGTTTTTTACTGTTGTACCTTGTTTTTACTGTTGTACCTCGTTTTTACTGTTGTACCTCGTTTTTACTGTTTGTACCTCGTTTTTTACTGTTGTACCTCGTTTTTACTGTTGTACCTCGTTTTTACTGTTGTACCTCGTTTTTACTGTTGTACCTCGTTTTTACCGTTGTACCTCGTTTTTACCGTTGTACCTCGTTTTTACCGTTGTACCTCGTTTTTACCGTTGTACCTCGTTTTTACCGTTGTACCTCGTTTTTACTGTTTGTACCTTGTTTTTTACTGTTGTACCTCGTTTTTACTGTTGTACCTCGTTTTTACTGTTGTACCTCGTTTTTACTGTTGTACCTCGTTTTTACTGCTGTACCTCGTTTTTACTGTTGTACCTTGTTTTTACTGTTGTACCTCATTTTTACTGTTGTACCTCGTTTTTACTGTTCTACCTCGTTTTTACTGTTGTACCTCGTTTTTACTGTTGTACCTCGTTTTACTGCTGAACCTCGTTTTTACTGTTGTACCTCGTTTTTACTGTTGTACCTCGTTTTTACTGTTTGTACCTTGTTTTTTACTGTTGTACCTTGTTTTTACTGTTGTACCTCGTTTTTACTGTTGTACCTCGTTTTTACTGTTTGTACCTCGTTTTTTACTGTTGTACCTCGTTTTTACTGTTGTACCTCGTTTTTACTGTTGTACCTCGTTTTTACCGTTGTACCTCGTTTTTACCGTTGTACCTCGTTTTTACCGTTGTACCTCGTTTTTACCGTTGTACCTCGTTTTTACCGTTGTACCTCGTTTTTACCGTTGTACCTCGTTTTTACTGTTTGTACCTTGTTTTTTACTGTTGTACCTCGTTTTTACTGTTGTACCTCGTTTTTACTGTTGTACCTCGTTTTTACTGTTGTACCTCGTTTTTTACTGTTGTACCTCGTTTTTACTGCTGTACCTTGTTTTTACTGTTGTACCTTGTTTTTACTGTTGTACCTCATTTTTACTGTTGTACCTCGTTTTTACTGTTCTACCTCGTTTTTACTGTTGTACCTCGTTTTTACTGTTGTACCTCATTTTTACTGTTGTACCTCGTTTTTACTGTTTGTACCTTGTTTTTTACTGTTGTACCTCGTTTTTACTGTTTGTACCTTGTTTTTTACTGTTGTACCTCGTTTTTACTGTTTGTACCTTGTTTTTTACTGTTTGTACCTTGTTTTTTACTGTTGTACCTCGTTTTTACTGTTGTACCTCGTTTTTACTGTTGTACCTCGTTTTTTACTGTTGTACCTCGTTTTTACTGCTGTACCTCGTTTTTACTGTTGTACCTTGTTTTTACTGTTGTACCTCATTTTTACTGTTGTACCTCGTTTTTACTGTTCTACCTCGTTTTTACTGTTGTACCTCGTTTTTACTGTTGTACCTTGTTTTTACTGTTGTACCTCGTTTTTACTGTTTGTACCTTGTTTTTTACTGTTGTACCTCGTTTTTACTGTTGTACCTCGTTTTTACTGTTGTACCTCGTTTTTACTGTTGTACCTCGTTTTTACTGTTGTACCTCGTTTTTTACTGTTGTACCTTGTTTTTACTGTTGTACCTCGTTTTTACTGTTGTACCTCGTTTTTACTGTTGTACCTCGTTTTTACTGTTGTACCTCGTTTTTACTGTTGTACCTCGTTTTTTACTGTTGTACCTCGTTTTTACTGTTGTACCTCGTTTTTACTGTTGTACCTTGTTTTTACTGTTGTACCTCGTTTTTACTGTTGTACCTCGTTTTTACTGTTGTACCTTGTTTTTTACTGTTGCACCTCGTTTTACTGCTGAACCTTGATTTAATGACTACTGCTGCAAACCAAATTGATTGATTGTTACAGCTAAATGTGTACATATCATTTTCCCAGCAAATGTCCGCATAAAAGTGATAATATATCATATTTTAGGTGTTTATTACACTTTGCATTCATATTTTGCTGTTTGTTACATTTTGTTGTGTTTTGCTTGGTCTGAGAAGTAAAATATGTTCATATGTTGTTAATATTCAGTGTTTTATTGTTCATAGTTAATATTGTAAATCCCCCTTTCTTTATTCGAATGTACATTTTGGGCGTCCCATTCAGTAAAAAACTGTAAATTCCATTCCGGTTTTTTTAGGTGGTCTGTCATAACGTTTTTAGAACTCTATGGGACATTGTGACTTTTGGTATTAGTGTTCCTGAAAAGAAGGGACCCCAACACACATTTTTACAGCTAAATATGTATATATTATTTTCACAGCAAATGTCTGCATAAAAGTGATAATATATCATATTTTAGGTATTTATTAGATTTTGCATTCATATTTTGCTATTTTTTTTACATTTTGTTGTGTTTTGCTTGGTCTGAGAAGTAAAATATGTTCATATGTTGTTAATATTCAGTGTTTTATTGTTCATAGTTAATATTGTAAATCCCCCTTTCTTTATTCGAATGTACATTTTGGGCGTCCCATTCGGTAAAAAACTGTAAAATTCCATTCCGTGTATTTGAGGTGGTTTGTTTTTAGAACTCTATGGGACTGTGTGACTTTTGGTATTAGTGTTCCTGAAAAAAAGGGACCCCAACACACATTTTTACAGCAGATTGTTACAGCTAAATGTGTATACATCATTTCTACACACATACACATTGGCCCCCACAGACACATGTTTTTCTCTCAATGTGGCCCCCCGAGTCAAAATATTTGCCCAGCTCTGCTGTATTTGATAACACATTGCACCCTGACACATTTGGAGTGGGGAATTGGAAACGTGGAACAAAATGCCAGTAGCAATGTAAAACCACGAAATATATTAATAGCAATAATTAATAAGAATAAAAAAATACATGAAAATATGCTTACCTCGCAACTCATCAAGTCAAAGTTGAGTCTGGGGTCTGTGGCTCTAGTCCGCTAGGACAATAGAATAGAATAACACGTCATGTTCAGATAACATACAACAAAGTGTACACTGCAATGTAAACAGTAAAGAAGGAATGTAACATTAAAAAATGCCAGCGCCATTAAAAAAAAAAAAGAAGCTTGAAAAGCTGTGCACTATAAAACGTGCTCATTGTAGCCATTAATCCTGACTTCCTCATTTTAATAAAAAAAAAAATCATCACGAATAGTTTCATCAATTTTTGTTTGAATTACCAATTTGTTTATACAAGCATTTTTTTCTAATTGTATTAATTTAAACCTAAATATCCTGGCTTTTGATACTTGGAGCCATCTTCGAAGTTGCTATATTTTCCTATGTTATCATGCTAACCATAGCATTTTAGCATTTTTTTTCTCTTTACATTGCCGTGTTAAAATATATGCTAACTTATCCACGTTATCATGCTAAAATGTTATGCTAGTATTATAGCTAATTGTATTCATTTGAGCATTATAAAAATATGGATTTTGATACTTGGTGACATGTTACCGTTAGCATGCTAACACATCCATCCATCCATCCATCCATCTTCTTCCGCTTATCCGAGGTCGGGTCGCGGGGGCAGCAGCCTAAGCAGGGAAGCCCAGACTTCCCTCTCCCCAGCCACTTGGTCCAGCTCCTCCCGGGGGATCGCGAGGCGTTCCCAGGCCAGCCGGGAGACATAGTCTTCCCAACGTGTCCTGGGTCTTCCCCGTGGCCTCCTACCGGTCGGACGTGCCCGAAACACCTCCCGAGGGAGGCGTTCGGGTGGCATCCTGACCAGATGCCCGAACCACCTCATCTGACTCCTCTCGATGTGGAGGAGCAGCGGCTTTACTTTGAGCTCCCCCCGGATGACAGAGCTTCTCACCCTATCTCTAAGGGAGAGCCCCGCCACCCGGCGGAGGAAACTCATTTCGGCCGCTTGTACCCGTGATCTTGTCCTTTCGGTCATGACCCAAAGCTCATGACCATAGGTGAGGATGGGAACGTAGATCGACCGGTAAATCGAGAGCTTTGCCTTCCGGCTCAGCTCCTTCTTCACCACAACGGATCGATACAGCGTCCGCATTACTGAAGACGCCGCCTGTCGATCTCACCATCCACTCTTCCCTCACTCGTGAACAAGACTCCGAGGTACTTGAACTCCTCCACTTGGGGCAAGATCTCCTCCCCAACCCGGAGATGGCACTCCACCCTTTTTTCCGGGCGAGAACCATGGACTCGGATTTGGAGGTGCTGATTCCCATCCCAGTCGCTTCACACTCGGCTGCGAACCGATCCAGTGAGAGCTGAAGATCTTGGCCAGATGAAGCCATCAGGACCACATCATCTGCAAAAAGCAGAGACCTAATCCTGCAGCCACCAAACCAGATCCCCTCAACGCCCTGACTGCGCCTAGAAATTCCGTCCATAAAGGTTATGAACAGAATGGGTGACAAAGGGCAGCCCTGGCGGAGTCCAACCTTCACTGGAAACGTGTCCGACTTACTGCCGGCAATGCGGACCAAGCTCTGACACTGATCATACAGGGAGCGGACCGCCAAAATCAGACAGTCCGATACCCCATACTCTCTGAGCACTCCTCACAGGACTTCCCGAGGGACACGGTCGAATGCCTTCTCCAAGTCCACAAAACACATGTAGACTGGTTGGGCAAACTCCCATGCACCCTCAAGGACCCTGCCGAGAGTATAGAGCTGGTCCACAGTTCCACGACCAGGACGAAAACCACACTGTTCCTCCTGAATCCGAGGTTGGACTATCCGGCGTAGCCTCCTCTCCAGTACACCTGAATAGACCTTACCGGGAAGGCTGATGCTAACACATTCTTTTAGTAATTTAGCTATGTTTAAAAAATAAAAATCTGGGATTTTGATACTTGGTACCATCTTGTAAGTATGCTAATGTTAGCATGTTATTATGCTAACATAAACACGTCATTTTTTTTTTAGAACAATTTTTTTCTTAGGTTTTCCATCACACAATTTTCCGTATCAAATGGTTCAAGTCGGTCAAAAGATATTTACAGTATTAAAAAAGGATAATTTATTCTTTATTACTTCAGGCAACTTACTTTTTTTTAACAGTCAAATTGATGTACTTTAAATCTTTTCTGTTACAGGCTAAAAAATAATGTTAATACAATTATTCTTTATTGTAAGTTGATATATATTTCTTTTTTGTTGTTGAAGGAGCAACTTGATCATAAAGTATTTTGGTCATGAATATCAAATAATTGGACTATAGTTATTGAATTATTATTCTATGTCACAATTGAGATAATTAAATAAGTTCACATTTTAATGAAAACTTTTGACTTTACAATTTGGCACAAAAACACTCGCGGAACAAAAACACAAAATGTAAAAAAATAATAATAATAAAGGTGCCGATAGCGTGTCAAAAATCGCATTAGTGCATTAAAAGGAATTATCAATGTTAAAGTTTGCTAAAAAAAACAACAATTATTGTCGTGATTTTGGACAAAGTTACGTGTCTTACTTTTGTTGCATGTAAGTTTAAGTTAATTGAAACATTTTGTTTTTTTAAACGTAATATTAATTGGTATTATTTTATAAGGAATATACATTGACTTGATTGAAAAAAATATATATATATATACACATATATATATGTATATACATATACACACATATATATATATATGTACACAAACATATACATACCCACATATATATATATGTATATATGTATATACATATATATACACCCATATATATATATATATATATATATACATACACATATACATATACATACATATATATACTGTACATATACATACATATATACACATACATATATATATATACATACACATTATATATATATACATACATATATACATACATACATACATACATACATATATATATATATATATATATATATATATATATATATATATATATATATATATATATATATATATATATATATATATATATATATATATAAATAAATAAAACATTTAAAAATAATACAAAAGTATAATGGTCTTTTGTTTATAAATAATAAAAATATAATAAGCAATAATCATAGATAAACAAAACCAATTTAACTATTTATTTAGAACTTCATAATTTATTGATTGTGGCGTAAATTGTGTATACAAATAGAGAACAGGAATTGAACAAATATGTTAGTAATTGCTATGAAATGGAAAAGGAGAAGGATTAAATAAGCTCTGCTTCTTCCTACTCCTTTTCCAGCATACTTGCCAACCCTCCCGGATTTTCCGGGAGACTCCCGAAATTCAGCGCCTCTCCCGAAAACTTCCCGGGACAAATTTTCTCCCGAAATTCAGGCGGACTCAGGTCCATGAGGACCTGAGTCCGCTAACCCACAATATAACCAGCATACCTGCCCAATCACGTTATAACTGTAGAATGATGGAGGGCGAGTTCTTGGTTTCTTATGTGGGTTTATTGTTAGGCAGTTTCATTAACGTCCTCCCAGCGCGGCAACAACACACAACAACAGCAGTCACGTTTTTGTCTACCGGTTTTTGTCTACCGTAAAGCAGTTCGTCTGCCGTAAACAGCAATGTTGTGACACTCTTAAACAGGACAATACTGCCATCTAGTGCATTTGATGAAAGCACTTTGGTGCGTGCCACACAGCAATGCATCATCAGAGAGGGTGTTCAGCATGGTTAGAAAAATAGTGACAGAGAATAGAACAAGGATGGACAATTCAACCCTTAACTCAACAATGAGTAGATGAGTGGTGTGTGTGTGTATATGTGTAAATAAATGAACACTGAAATTCAAGTATTTATTTTTTATATATATATATATATATATACACAGGTAAAAGCCAGTAAATTAGAATATTTTGAAAAACTTGATTTATTTCAGTAATTGCATTCAAAAGGTGTAACTTGTACATTATATTTATTCATTGCACACAGACTGATGCATTCAAATGTTTATTTCATTTAATTTTGATGATTTGAAGTGGCAACAAATGAAAATCCAAAATTCCGTGTGTCACAAAATTAGAATATTACTTAAGGCTAATACAAAAAAGGGATTTTTAGAAATGTTGGCCAACTGAAAAGTATGAAAATGAAAAATATGAGCATGTACAATACTCAATACTTGGTTGGAGCTCCTTTTGCCTCAATTACTGCGTTAATGCGGCGTGGCATGGAGTCGATGAGTTTCTGGCACTGCTCAGGTGTTATGAGAGCCCAGGTTGCTCTGATAGTGGCCTTCAACTCTTCTGCGTTTTTGGGTCTGGCATTCTGCATCTTCCTTTTCACAATACCCCACAGATTTTCTATGGGGCTAAGGTCAGGGGAGTTGGCGGGCCAATTTAGAACAGAAATACCATGGTCCGTAAACCAGGCACGGGTAGATTTTGCGCTGTGTGCAGGCGCCAAGTCCTGTTGGAACTTGAAATCTCCATCTCCATAGAGCAGGTCAGCAGCAGGAAGCATGAAGTGCTCTAAAACTTGCTGGTAGACGGCTGCGTTGACCCTGGATCTCAGGAAACAGAGTGGACCGACACCAGCAGATGACATGGCACCCCAAACCATCACCCAACCATGCAAATTTTGCATTTCCTTTGGAAATCGAGGTCCCAGAGTCTGGAGGAAGACAGGAGAGGCACAGGATCCACGTTGCCTGAAGTCTAGTGTAAAGTTTCCACCATCAGTGATGGTTTGGGGTGCCATGTCATCTGCTGGTGTCGGTCCACTCTGTTTCCTGAGATCCAGGGTCAACGCAGCCGTCTACCAGCAAGTTTTAGAGCACTTCATGCTTCCTGCTGCTGACCTGCTCTATGGAGATGGAGATTTCAAGTTCCAACAGGACTTGGCGCCTGCACACAGCGCAAAATCTACCCGTGCCTGGTTTACGGACCATGGTATTTCTGTTCTAAATTGGCCCGCCAACTCCCCTGACCTTAGCCCCATAGAAAATCTGTGGGGTATTGTGAAAAGGAAGATGCAGAATGCCAGACCCAAAAACGCAGAAGAGTTGAAGGCCACTATCAGAGCAACCTGGGCTCTCATAACACCTGAGCAGTGCCAGAAACTCATCGACTCCATGCCACGCCGCATTAACGCAGTAATTGAGGCAAAAGGAGCTCCAACCAAGTATTGAGTATTGTACATGCTCATATTTTTCATTTTCATACTTTTCAGTTGGCCAACATTTCTAAAAATCCCTTTTTTGTATTAGCCTTACACAATATTCTAATTTTGTGACACACGGAATTTTGGATTTTCATTTGTTGCCACTTCAAATCATCAAAATTGAATGAAATAAACATTTGAATGCATCAGTCTGTGTGCAATGAATAAATATAATGTACAAGTTACACCTTTTGAATGCAATTACTGAAATAAATCAAGTTTTTCAAAATATTCTAATTTACTGGCTTTTACCTGTATATATATATATATATATATATATAATAAAATTAATATATATATATATACGTATATATATATATATATATATATATATATATAATAAAAAATATATATATACGTATATATATATATATATATATATATAATAAAATTAATATATATATATATATATAGCTAGAATTCACTGAACGTCAAGTATTTGTTATATATATATATAATATATATATATTATATATATATATATAAAATATATATATATATATATGAAATACTTGACTTGGTGAATTCTAGCTGTAAATATACTCCTCCCCTTTTAGCCACGCCCCCTCCCACCCGACCACGCCCACCCCCACCCCCCTCACCCCACCTCCCGAAATCGGAGGTCTCAAGGTTGGCAAGTATGTTTTCCAGTATGTGATGAGAAAGTGAAAAAAGGTGATGTATCACATTGTAATTGTACGCACGTTCGAAATGAACGTAAACAATAAACTTTGTCTCGCCACGTGGCAAAATTGAAGGAACAGAAACAAAACTTCCGAGGAACAAGTTGTTGTTTCTATACTGCATGTGGAAGAATGTTTTTATTTGCATGGCAAAGACATGACTTATGGTGCATATTTGATTGAAGGGTTTCAAGAGGGATTTGTAGAAGAGTTGTCTAATACCACAACATAAAATATGGTGGAAAAAGGTCAATGCATGTGCACAGTATATTCAACTTTCACACTATTATCAGGGACAAAGCTGCACGAGTGACAAGTCAATATATTGTTTTTTATTATGGCTACTTAAAAAAATAATGCATCTGAGTCAATTGAAAATATACAGGTACATAAAGTGCTTGCAAAATGAACACAATAATTGTAATAAATTAATAAGTGAGCTAGTTCATGTCTGCTAGACTTCAGTAAATATGTCACTTAAGAAGAACTGGGACACGTCGCTGGGCTCCTGCTGGACCGCCTCGCCGTCGTCGCGCTCGCACGCTGAAACCTGCGACGGCGCAACGGGAGCGTCGTCGTTGGCGTGGAGGCGGAGGTGGCGCTGTGGAGCGCTGCTAAGCTCAGCCGCGGCTAAGTGGGTCTCCGCCGGTGGGTGCGTGGTTGTCGTGGGTTTCTTTCCCCGCGAGCGTCTGGGAGCAGCTTTGCCCACACTGGGCGTCCTTGACAAAAAGGAGAGAAAACCTTTGGGTTTCCTATAAAACAAAAACAAATCGGCACATCAAATGGAAGAATTGATCGTAGGAAATATAATCTTGTTTCAGGGTCAAACTGTGGCTATCAATTTAGCATTTTAGCACACACAAAATGTTCATTTTAAAAACTGCAACTTTAACAATAAAAGCCTTTTGTTAACAATCTTAATTGTCACACAAGCGTAAAAAGAAGCGAAGCACTACATAGCAAAGGTAGAAGTCTCCCTTAACTTCAACAGCAAGTGAGTCTGCTTACTTCGCGTTAACTTCCTGCGTTTATTCTTCTTCTTCTTCTTCACTTCTTGCCTTTGTTGAGGCTGCCGCTTCTTTTGGGTCGAGTGTCCCAAAAAAAAAGGCCAAAAAAAGGTAGAACGCGCTCGCCGCGGTAATCCTTCAGCCGCGGCCTGAACTCGACTCTCGCAAGGTACGCCTCGCATGGAAGTGTGAAAGTGACTTGAGGGGGTTCCACTTCATTTAAGAGTACCGTATTTTCCGCACTATAAGGCGCACCGGATTATTAGCCGCACCTTCAATGAATGGCATATTTCAAAACTTTGTCCACCTATAAGCCGCCCCGGACTATAAGCCGCGCCTACGCTGCGCTAAAGGGAATGTCAAAAAAACAGTCAGATAGGTCAGTCAAACTTTAATAATATATTAAAAACCAGCGTTCTAACAACTCTGTCCCAAAATGTACGCAAATGTGCAATCACAAACATAGTAAAATTCAAAATAGTGCAGAGCAATAGCAACATAATGTTGCTCGAACGTTAATGTCACAACACACAAAATAAACATAGCGCTCACTTTCTGAAGTTATTCTTCATTCGTAAATCCTTCGTCTTCGGTGTCCGAAGTGAAAAGTTGGGCAAATGTGAGATCCAAAATGGACGGTTCCGTCTCGTCGAAGTCATCGGAGTCAGTGTCACTGTTCAGCAGTTCTGTGAATCCTGCCTTCCGGAAAGCTCGGACCACAGTTGTGACCGAAATATCTGCCCAGGCATTTACGATCCACTGGCAGATGTTGGCGTCGTCTGGCGCTGCCTCCGTCTTAGTGAAGGTGTGTTCGCCTTCTGTCATCCATTGTTCCCACGCAGTTAGCAGTCTAGCTTCGAATGCCCTGTTGACACCAATATCTAGCGGCTGGAGGTCTTTTGTCAATCCACCCGGAATGACGGCGAGTATTGAATTAAGCGCGTAAGCGTGTCTCTTAAAGTGATGTTATGAGCTAGCAAATATAACAACTACACTACCCAGCATGCAACGATAGTTACGAGCATGCGCGGTAGCCCTGAGAAGCGTTGTTGTATGCTGGCAGTTAGAATGTGGTTATGAGCACGCTGTGAGAAAACGTTGAGAACTCAGTTAACACGCCTCGTCTGCATTATTTATAATTAGACAGACAACACACTTAATAGGAGCCATTTTGGGGTCTTTACATAAACACACAAATGGAAATGAAACGTCACATATCCCAGCATGCACCGCGCGCTTCTTCTTCTTCCGGGGGCGGGTGGTTGCTTACAGTACAAGAAGAAGCGCTTCCTGTTCTATGGGGGCGGGTGCTTACCTTGGCGGTTGCTTGCGTAGAAGAAGAAGCGCTTCCTGCTCTACCGGGAAAAAAGATGGCGGCTGTTTACCGAAGTTGCGAGAACGAAACTTTATGAAAATGAATCTTAATATTTATCCATATATAAAGCGCACCGGGTTAAAAGCCGCACTGTCAGCTTTTGAGTAAATTTGTGGTTTTTAGGTGCGGCTAATGGTGCGGAAAATACGGTACTACACTGTGCTGTTGTAGGTAGGACGTTCACATGGGTCTTATGGACCAACCCTTTGTCACCTTTTGGGAGAACTTGCTGTGCTCGACGGTCCGGCCGAAGCACACCCCTGGTGGCGCTCTGGTGGGGCGACAGGATCCACAATGGCTGGAGTCTGACGTTAAAAAAAAAAAAAAAATCACATATTAGGAGTCTAACGCAGTAAGGCCTGTGTGATTTAATAACAAAGATGAGTTCTGTTTAAAACTATTAACACTGTCATTGATGCTCCCAAATCTGCTGGTTTTGATGCTTCTTTTGAATTCTGTGAAAATTGTCTCCATTTATTCACTGACTAAATTGTGTCAACTAGAGCCAGTCTATCCCAGCCTTCATATGACCCTTCTGTTCCTCTGCATTTCTCTTCTGTTTTCCATCAGTTTGAGCCGGTGTCCTTTTCTTTTTGAAGTGACACAGTTAGTCATATGAAGCCCTCTGGTTCTCCTGCAGATGCCCTCCCACCTCGCCTGTTTAAGGAGGTACCATATTTTCCGCACTATAAGGCGCACCGGATTATTAGCCGCACCTTCTATGAATTACATATTTCATAATTTTGTCCACCAATAAGCCGCCCCGGACTATAAGCCGCGCCTACGCTGCGCTAAAGGGAATGTCAAAAAAACAGTCAGATAGTTCAGTCAAACTTTAATAATATATTGAAAACCAGCGTTCTAACAACTCTGTCCCAAAATGTACGCAAATGTGCAATCACAAACATAGTAAAATTCAAAATGGTGTAGAGCAATAGTAACATAATGTTGCTCGAACGTTAATGTCACAACACACAAAATAAACATAGCGCTCACCTTCTGAAGTTATTCTTCATTCGTAAATCCTTCGAATTCTTCGTCTTCGGTGTCCGAATTGAAAAGTTGCGCAAGCGTGGTATCCAAAATGGCCGGTTCCGTCTCGTCGAAGTCATCGGGAGTCAGTGTCGCTGTTGTTCTGTGAATCCTGCCTTCCGGAAAGCTCGGACCACAGTTGTGACCGAAATATCTGCCCAGGCATTTACGATCCACTGGCAAATGTTGGCGTATGTCGTCCGGCGCTGTCTGCCCGTCTTAGTGAAGGTGTGTTCGCCTTCGGAGCTGTGTGAAAAAAGCCACCCGGCCTCTTCGCGTAAACTTCCCTTAACCACTCGCTCATCTTTTCTTCATCCATCCATCCCTTCGAGTTAGCTTTTATGATGACGCCGGCTGGAAAGGTCTCTTTTGGCAAGGTCTTCCTTTTGAATATCACCATGGGTGGAAGTTAGCATGGCAAGCTAGAACCACAGTGAAGGATGACTTCTCATTCCCTGTGGTGCGAATATTCACCGTACGTGCTCCCGTTGTATCCACAGTGCGGTTCACAGGAATATCAGTTGCTGTGAAATACGGTAGTAATCCGTGTGCGGATGGAGAGATTGCGTCTTTTTATGAACCGGATCCTTTTCGCTTAGTAGGAGCCATTTTGTGGTCTTTACAGATGTAAACAGGAAATGAAACGTACGGTGATATCCGCGCGTTTTTTCTTCTTCTTCCGGGGGCGGGCGGTAGCTTACAGTAGAAGAAGAAGCGCTTCCTGTTCTATGGGGGCGGGTGCTTACCTTGGCGGTTGCTTGCGTAGAAGAAGAAGCGCTTCCTGTTCTACCGGGAAAAAAGATGGCGGCTGTTTACCGAAGTTGCGAGATCGAAACTTTATGAAAATGAATCGTAATAAAGCGCACCGGGTTATAAGGCGCACTGTCAGCTTTAGAGAAAATTTGTGGTTTTTAGGTGCGCCTTATAGTGCGGAAAATACGGTATGTTGTTCGGTCCAAGTCGCTCTCCCTCCCCCAACGTTGACCTCGGCACTCTGACCCCGTATCTCAGCGACTCTGTCACAAACCTGGGGGTAAAGTTTGACTCCGATTTTAAATTCGAAAAACAAATCAGCAGCGTCGTTCAAAAAAAGCTTTTATCAATTACGCCAAATAGCGAAAGTGAAACCGCTTCTATCAAGACATGATCTTGAGAAATTAATCCACGCTTTTATCTCGACTCGTCTTGATTATTGTAATGCCCTGTATGTTGGCATTAGCCAGGCCTCCCTCGCCCGCCTGCAGCTCGTGCAGAACTCTGCTGCTCGTCTGCTAACACAGACCCGCAGACGTGAGCACATCACCCCTATTTTAGCGTCCCTTCACTGGCTCCCTGTGCGTTACCCAATACATTTTAAACTCCTTTTATTTGTTTTTAAATGTCTAAACAACCTCGCGCCAACCTATCTCTCCGACCTCCTTCAGCCTTACTGCCCCACCCGATCCTTAAGATCAGCCGATCAGCTGCTGTTGACGGTCCCTGACACAAGGCTGAAGCTTAGAGGTGACAGAGCTTTCGCCGTTGCTGCTCCCAAGCTCTGGAACGACCTACCCCTGAGTGTTAGACAAGCCTCCTCTCTTCCTGTTTTTAAATCTCTCTTAAAAACATACTTTTATTCCATGGCTTTTAACACTGAGTGATATCCATCCTGCAATGGCGCCCCATAATACACCTGCTGTGATCCTGTTTTTATGTTTTTATGTTTTTATTAATTCTATTTTAATTATTTATTTTCTATCGTGTTCTGTTTGTGTTGTGTTGTGTTTGCTCGGTACTCGTTTTATCTTTTAACCTGCTCATTGTACAGCACTTTGGCTAACCCTGTGGTAAATTTTAAATGTGCTCTATAAATAAAGTTGATTTGATTTGATTTGATTTGATTTGCATAGTAGAGTTTTAACTTGCACTTACAGATGTTGCGACTAGGGATGTCCCGATCCGATATTTGGATCGGATCGGCTGCCGATATTTGCCAAAAATTGCGTATCGGCAAGGCATGGGAAAATGCCGATCCAGATCCGGTTTAAAAAAAAAACTCCGGTCCGTGTTTTCCAACGCACCGATTTAAATAATACATTCCACTTTTCTGCTGCTCCGTAATTTCCGTTCCGCATTTTCCAGCACACCTTCAACACATCCACAGGTCTGTGAATTCTCACGCAGTTGCTTTTAGCTGCTGGCATTACACGACAGGCTCTTCTCACTCTTTCCTGTGTCTCCCTCTCACAGACAGCAAGTGCACCTTCTTACATACGTCACATACTGTCACGTCATACGTCACATACTGTCACGTCATACGTCACATACTGTCACGTCATACGTCACATACTGTCACGTCATACGTCACATACAGGTAAAAGCCAGTAAATTAGAATATTTTGAAAAACTTGATTTATTTCAGTAATTGCATTCAAAAGGTGTAACTTGTACATTATATTTATTCATTGCACACAGACTGATGCATTCAAATGTTTATTTCATTTAATTTTGATGATTTGAAGTGGCAACAAATGAAAATCCAAAATTCCGTGTGTCACAAAATTAGAATATTACTTAAGGCTAATACAAAAAAGGGATTTTTAGAAATGTTGGCCAACTGAAAAGTATGAAAATGAAAAATATGAGCATGTACAATACTCAATACTTGGTTGGAGCTCCTTTTGCCTCAATTACTGCGTTAATGCGGCGTGGCATGGAGTCGATGAGTTTCTGGCACTGCTCAGGTGTTATGAGAGCCCAGGTTGCTCTGATAGTGGCCTTCAACTCTTCTGCGTTTTTGGCTCTGGCATTCTGCATCTTCCTTTTCACAATACCCCACAGATTTTTTATGGGGCTAAGGTCAGGGGAGTTGGCGGGCCAATTTAGAACAGAAATACCATGGTCCGTAAACCAGGCACGGGTAGATTTTGCGCTGTGTGCAGGCGCCAAGTCCTGTTGGAACTTGAAATCTCCATCTCCATAGAGCAGGTCAGCAGCAGGAAACATGAAGTGCTCTAAAACTTGCTGGTAGATGGCTGCGTTGACCCTGGATCTCAGGAAACAGAGTGGACCGACACCAGCAGATGACATGGCACCCCAAACCATCACTGATGGTGGAAACTTTACACTAGACTTCAGGCAACGTGGATCCTGTGCCTCTCCTGTCTTCCTCCAGACTCTGGGACCTCGATTTCCAAAGGAAATGCAAAATTTGCATGGTTGGGTGATGGTTTGGGGTGCCATGTCATCTGCTGGTGTCGGTCCACTCTGTTTCCTGAGATCCAGGGTCAACGCAGCCGTCTACCAGCAAGTTTTAGAGCACTTCATGCTTCCTGCTGCTGACCTGCTCTATGGAGATGGAGATTTCAAGTTCCAACAGGACTTGGCGCCTGCACACAGCGCAAAATCTACCCGTGCCTGGTTTACGGACCATGGTATTTCTGTTCTAAATTGGCCCGCCAACTCCCCTGACCTTAGCCCCATAGAAAATCTGTGGGGTATTGTGAAAAGGAAGATGCAGAATGCCAGACCCAAAAACGCAGAAGAGTTGAAGGCCACTATCAGAGCAACCTGGGCTCTCATAACACCTGAGCAGTGCCAGAAACTCATCGACTCCATGCCACGCCGCATTAACGCAGTAATTGAGGCGAAAGGAGCTCCAACCAAGTATTGAGTATTGTACATGCTCATATTTTTCATTTTCATACTTTTCAGTTGGCCAACATTTCTAAAAATCCCTTTTTTGTATTAGCCTTAAGTAATATTCTAATTTTGTGACAGACGGAATTTTGGATTTTCATTTGTTGCCACTTCAAATCATCAAAATTAAATGAAATAAACATTTGAATGCATCAGTCTGTGTGCAATGAATAAATATAATGTACAAGTTACAAATTTTGAATGCAATTACTGAAATAAATCAAGTTTTTCAAAATATTCTAATTTACTGGCTTTTACCTGTACTTTCACGTCATACGTCACATACGTATACGTCCTCCCCGAGAAGAGAGGTAGCAGCATGGCTAACGTTAGCTGTGATGCTAGCGCAGCCGTGCGAGCAACGCTCCCTCTAAGGTGCACGCCTGTGCAATTGCGCACCGCTCAAGCGTCCTCTGCGCATAGCAAATCTATGCCACGCACAAAATCAAATAAAAAAATAAGCGCAAAACAATTTTCGACACACGGACACGACAGAGAAAACAGTTTTCGTCATCATTGTTCAAATATTGTGACGTCTGTCGAGACGCTTATCTCCATTCGGTGCCACACGTCCACACCATCAAAATGCAGAGGCAAACATTTCCACATCAACACCATATGAAAAAATTAGTGATTTTTTTAGTTGTGATTTCCTTCTCTGCATGAAAGTTTAAAAGTAGCATATATTAATGCAGTATGAAGAAGAATGTTTTAATGTAGACATGCAAGCCTTGAAAGAACATTTTGAAAATCAAGACTACATTTCCTGCAAATGGGTGCATTTCTACCCTATATTTTAACTTTAGATTTATTCTCATATCAAACTCTTTTGGCTGTCTTTTTGACACTTACCCTCCACACCCTGGATTATAAAGAATGTAAATAATTCAATGTGATTATCTTGTGTGATGACTGTATTATGATGATAGTATATATCTGATAGTATATATCTGTATCATGAATCAATTTAAGTGGACCCCGTCTTAAACAAGTTGAAAAACGTATTGGGGTGTTACCATTTAGTGGTCAATTGTACGGAATATGTACTTCACTGTGCAACCTACTAATAAAAGTCTCAGTCAATCAATCAAAACACATAGAATCATCATACTGCTGTGATTATATGCATCAAGTGTTCATTCAAGGCTAAGGCAAAATATCGAGATATATATTGTGTATCGCAATATGGCCTTAAAATATGGCAATATTAAAAAAAGGCCATATCGCCCAGCCCTAGTTTCAATGATGCCATTTCTGTTTGTCATGTATAATTTTGTCTATTTTGTGTTTATCCTTGAATAAACAGGTCAGTTTCTTGTTACCAACCATTGTGTATTATTCAAACTCCCCTAATTCAGCTGGCTAGTTGTTATCAAGAGTACTAAAACCCTTTTCAACATGATTCTGACAACTAAGTAGGCTAAATAACTTTAAACTTTTTAATACATGCTCGGATAGGCCAGTATCGGCCAGTATCGGTATCGGTCAGTATCGGTATCGGATCGGAAATGCAAAAACAATATCGGTATCGGATCGGAAGTGCAAAAACCTGGATCGGGACATCCCTAGCAGCGACCAACTGTAGTTACTGACAGTGGTTTTCTGACGTGTTCCTGAGCCCATGTGGTGATATCCTTTACACACCGATGTCGCTTTTTGATGCAGTACCGCCAGAGGGATTGCTTTGCCGCTTACCTGCAGTGATTTCTCCAAAGAAATCACAACGCCTTATAAAGAAAACTTGTGTTTTATTTATAAGGCGAACACACAAAATAATGCAATAGTTTCCCTATAAAAGTAGAATATTTGATGTGAAGTAATTGGGGCCATGAATAGGTCCATCATTCTAAACAATAATGATTGTTTAGAATTCATACCAACATTGATTTTGTTACATTATTTTTTCTTTTGAGCAACGACAGCTTTAAAGTAAATAAAACTGTTATTTGAGTCAACGTCGCAACATGTTGTCATTATATTGGACCTGTTTGCTCTTCTATTCTACTTGTTTTTTGGGTTTTTTTTAAATATCCATCCATCCATCCATCTTCTTCCGCTTATCCGAGGTCGGGTCGCGGGGGCAGCAGCCTAAGCAGGGAAGCCCAGACTTCCCTCTCCCCAGCCACTTCGTCCAGCTCTTCCTGTGGGACCCCGAGGCGTTCCCAGGCCAGCCGGGAGACATAGTCTTCCCAACGTGTCCTGGGTCTTCCCCACGGCCTCCTACCGGTCGGACGTGCCCTAAACACCTCCCTAGGGAGGCGTTCGGGTGGCATCCTGACCAGATGCCCGAACCAACTCATCTGGCTCCTCTCGATGTGGAGGAGCAGCGGCTTTACTTTGAGCTCCCCCCGGATGGCAGAGCTTCTCACCCTATCTCTAAGGGAGAGCCCCGCCACCCGGCGGAGGAAACTCATTTGGGCCGCTTGTACCCGTGATCTTGTCCTTTCGGTCATAACCCAAAGCTCATGACCATAGGTGAGGATGGGAACGTAGATCGACCGGTAAATTGAGAGCTTTGCCTTCCGGCTCAGCTCCTTCTTCACCACAACGGATCGATACAGCGTCCGCATTACTGAAGACGCCGCACCAATCCGCCTGTCGATCTCACCATCCACTCTTCCCTCACTCGTGAACAAGACTCCGAGGTACTTGAACTCCTCCACTTGGGGTAAGATCTCCTCCCCAACCCGGAGATGGAACTCCACCCTTTTCCGGGCGAGAACCATGGACTTGGACTTGGAGGTGCTGATTCTCATCCCAGTCGCTTCACACTCGGCTGCGAACCGATCCAGTGAGAGCTGAAGATCCTGGCCAGATGAAGCCATCAGGACCACATCATCTGCAAAAAGCAGAGACCTAATCCTGCAGCCACCAAACTGGATCCCCTCAACGCCTTGACTGCGCCTAGAAATTCTGTTCATAAAAGTTATGAACAGAATGGGTGACAAAGGGCAGCCTTGGCGGAGTCCAACCCTCACTGGAAACGTGTCCGACTTACTGCCGGCAATGCGGACCAAGCTTTGGCACTGATCATACAGGGAGCGGACTACCCCATACTCTCTGAGCACTCCCCACAGGACTTCCCGACGGACACGGTTGAATGCCTTCTCCAAGTCCACAAAACACATGCAGACTGGTTGGGCAAACTCCCATGCACCCTCAAGGACCCTGCCGAGAGTATAGAGCTGGTCCACAGTTCCACGACCAGGACGAAAACCACACTGTTCCTCCTGAATCCGAGGTTCGACTATCCGGCGTAGCCTCCTCTCCAGTACACCTGAATAGACCTTACCGGGAAGGCTGAGGAGCTGATTCTCATCCCAGTCGCTTCACACTCAGCTGCGAACCGATCCAGTGAGAGCTGAAGATCCTGGCCAGATGAAGCCATCAGGACCACATCATCTGCAAAAAGCAGAGACCTAATCCTGCAGCCACCAAACCGGATCCCCTCAACGCCTTGACTGCGCCTAGAAATTCTGTTCATAAAAGTTATGAACAGAATGGGTGACAAAGGGCAGCCTTGGCGGAGTCCAACCCTCACCGGAAACGTGTCCGACTTACTGCCGGCAATGCGGACCAAGCTTTGGCACTGATCATACAGGGAGCGGACTGCCACAATCAGACAGTCCGATACCCCATACTCTCTGAGCACTCCCCACAGGACTTCCCGACGGACACGGTTGAATGCCTTCTCCAAGTCCACAAAACACATGTAGACTGGTTGGGCAAACTCCCATGCACCCTCAAGGACCCTGCCGAGAGTATAGAGCTGGTCCACAGTTCCACGACCAGGACGAAAACCACACTGTTCCTCCTGAATCCGAGGTTCGACTATCCGGCGTAGCCTCCTCTCCAGTACACCTGAATAGACCTTACCGGGAAGGCTGAGGAGCTGATTCTCATCCCAGTCGCTTCACACTCGGCTGCGAACCGATCCAGTGAGAGCTGAAGATTCTGGCCAGATGAAGCCATCAGGACCACATCATCTGCAAAAAGCAGAGACCTAATCCTGCAGCCACCAAACCGGATCCCCTCAACGCCTTGACTGCGCCTAGAAATTCTGTTCATAAAAGTTATGAACAGAATGGGTGACAAAGGGCAGCCTTGGCGGAGTCCAACCCTCACCGGAAACGTGTCCGACTTACTGCCGGCAATGCGGACCAAGCTTTGGCACTGATCATACAGGGAGCGGACTACCCCATACTCTCTGAGCACTCCCCACAGGACTTCCCGACGGACACGGTTGAATGCCTTCTCCAAGTCCACAAAACACATGTAGACTGGTTGGGCAAACTCCCATGCACCCTCAAGGACCCTGCCGAGAGTATAGAGCTGGTCCACAGTTCCGCGACCAGGACGAAAACCACACTGTTCCTCCTGAATCCGAGGTTCGACTATCCGGCGTAGCCTCCTCTCCAGTACACCTGAATAGACCTTACCGGGAAGGCTGAGGAGTGTGATCCCACGATAGTTAGAACACACCCTCCGGTTCCCCTTCTTAAAGAGAGGAACCACCACCCCGGTCTGCCAATCCAGAGGTACCGCCCCCGATGTCCACGCGATGCTGCAGAGTCTTGTCAACCAAGACAGCCCCACAGCATCCAGAGCCTTAAGGAACTCCGGGCGGATCTCATCCACCCCCAGGGCCTTGCCACCGAGGAGCTTTTTTTTTAAATAGTATTTTTAAAATGCGCCGCAGGCTGTAAAAAAAAAATTAGCTGTGGACTGCACTTTGGACACCCCTGGTTTAATCGAAGATGTCTTCCAAAATCTAAATGCCATGTTGCCATTGTAGTGTTATTATTACAATCCATTGAACAATATGCTATTCCGTGCATTACCATGGTGGTTGCCGTCTGTTCGGTGGACACGAGGACATCAGGCGTTGAACCATCTGGCCCTGCTATCACATTCTCCACAGCAAGACTGGAGTGCGGGGGGTTGGACAAAAAGGGGCGGCCATTGAAGACCAAGAATACTGGATACTGAAGACAAAGCTGATTTAAGGCACTGACCTTTGCTGCACTGACTGATTTGGGTGACAGATGAAAGGAGGCAGCTGGGTGCTGGGGTTCAACACCTCCTCGACGGTGTCAACGGGTATCTCAGTCAGGGATAGGATGAAAAACGGTTCGTCGGGATCCGAGGGTACTGACAGTGCTGAGGTGGGAGAAGACACATTGCTGGTCAACGTGTTGATTGAAGCGCACACGCAGCATAGCAACATTAGAACTAAACCACCAACCGTCTTGAAGTATTGAGAGACTTGCAAAAGTCTGCTCCTGTCCGGTGCTTGACGTGGATTCATCCTACAATCGTCAGGGACAGAAACAAACCTTTAATTCATGAAGACCAAATGTCACAAGAACCAGCTGGGCAGGCGTGACCCAAAAACACATGCAAAATAATGTCGTGGCGTTCGCGAACGCTTCGTTCGAACGAACGAATCTTTTGAGTGAACGTACTGAACCGAATCACTTCATGAACTGATTCGTCCCTTTCTCAGTTCAGTTGAGCTCCGCCGCGACCAAGGCATAAGCTAAGCGCTTGCTTAGGGCCCCGCGGCCACCAGGGGGCCCCCAAAAGCAATTAACAAAAAATTCTTATTTTTTATTTTTTGCATGTACCGTATTTTCCGCACTATAAGGCGCACCTAAAAACCACAATTTTTCTTAAAAGCTGACAGTGCGCCTTATAACCCGGTGCGCTTTATTACGATTAATTTTCATAAAGTTTCGATCTCGCAACTTCGGTAAACAGCCGCCATCTTTTTTCCCGGTAGAACAGGAAGCGCTTCTTCTTCTATGCAAGCAACCGCCAAGGAAAGCACCCGCCCCCATAGAACAGGAAGCGCTTCTTCTTCTACTGTAAGCAACCACCCGCCCCCGGAAGAAGAAGAAAAAACGCGCGGATATCACCGTACGTTTCATTTCCTGTTTACATCTGTAAAGACCACAAAATGGCTCCTACTAAGCGATCCGGTTCATAAAAAGACGCAATCTCTCCATCCGCACACGGATTACTACCGTATTTCACAGCAACTGAACCGCACTGTGGAACGGGAGCACGTACGGTGAATATTCGCACCACAGGGAATGAGAAGTCGTCCTTCACTGTGGTTCTAGCTTGCCATGCTAATGGCCAGAAACTTCCTCCCATGGTGATATTCAAAAGGAAGACCTTGCCAAAAGAGACCTTTCCAGCCGGCGTCATCATAAAAGCTAACTCGAAGGGATGGATGGATGAAGAAAAGATGAGCGAGTGGTTAAGGGAAGTTTACGCGAAGAGGCCGGGTGGCTTTTTTCACACAGCTCCGAAGGCGAACACACCTTCACTAAGACGGGCAGACAGCCTCGGACGACATACGCCAACATTTGCCAGTGGATCGTAAATGCCTGGGCAGATATTTCGGTCACAACTGTGGTCCGAGCTTTCCGGAAGGCAGGATTCACAGAACAACAGCGACACTGACTCCCGATGACTTCTACGAGACGGAACCGGCCATTTTGGATACCACGCTTGCGCAACTTTTCAATTCAGACACCGAAGACGAAGAATTCGAAGGATTTACGAATGAAGAATAACTTCAGAAGGTGAGCGCTATGTTTATTTTGTGTGTTGTGACATTAACGTTCGAGCAACATTATGTTACTATTGCTCTACACCATTTTGAATTTTACTATGTTTGTGATTGCACATTTGCGTACATTTTGGGACAGAGTTGTTAGAACGCTGGTTTTTAATATATTATTAAAGTTTGACTGAACTATCTGACTGTTTTTTTGACATTCACTTTAGCGCAGCGTAGGCGCGGCTTATAGTCCGGGGCGGCTTATTGGTGGACAAAATTATGAAATATGTAATTCATAGAAGGTGCGGCTAATAATCCGGTGCGCCTTATAGTGCGGAAAATACGGTACGAGTCGGACTGATGATTTCTAAATGATCAAAGATATATTATTGTACAAAAACACAATTTTAGGTCAACAGAGTGCTGCTAGTGATTCTTCCTGCCTGTCTTTAAATGTAAAGCTGCCTCTGCTGCACCTGTGACGTTTGCCGCCTGCCGTGCAATGCCAGTGCGCACTGGGCATCAAAAGCGCAGATAGAGGCAAAGCAATGTCACAAAAACGGACATACCCTTCAGGTGCAGAAAAAAGGAAGAAGAAGAAAGTGGAAGAGGAGAAAAAATGCCATGATAAAGGTATGTTTGCATGACTTGGTAATAAAAAGTTTATCAAAGAGATTTGTAGCTGTAATTAGCTTTAGCTAGGTGACGTTAGCTAGCTAGCAATATGTTTTTAGCATCAGGTTACTAGTGAGATATGTTGTTTGCACAAATTGTTTGCAGCAGAGCACGGTAATTTATGTGAGTAAAATGAACATTATTTTTTTACATCAACTCATAAGTTATGTGAAACTTCCCCAGGAGCATTGTTCAAATACTTTGGAGGCACAGAATCAGCCCAGAGCCAGTCCACATCCTCAGGCTCAACTGTGAGTGATGAATCAGGTGAGGAAAAGACTGTCACCATACAGTATACATTTCATTTCTTAGTATAAACATTACACCTGAAGGGAAATTAATATACCGTATTTTCCGCACCATAAGGCGCCCTGGGTTAAAAGCCGCGCCTTCAATGAACGGCATATTTCAAAACTTTGTCCACCAATAAGCCGCCCCGTGTTGTAAGCCGCATCTAACTGCGCTAAAGGGAATGTCAAAAAAACAGTCAGATAGGTCAGTCAAACTTTAATAATATATTAAAAACCAGCGTTCTAACAACTCTGTTCACTCCCAAAATGTACGCAAATGTGCAATCACAAACATACGTATATCAACATGGACGAAGCTGCGTGAAAAAAGCCACCCGGCCTCTTCGCGTAAACTTAAACTTACCTTAACCACTCGCTCATCTTTTCTTCATCCATCCCTTCGAGTTAGCTTTTATGATGACGCCGGCTGGAAAGGTCTCTTTTGGCAAGGTCTTCCTTTTGAATATCACCATGGGTGGAAGTTTCTGGCCATTAGCATGGCAAGCTAGAACCACAGTGAAGGATGACTTCTCATTCCCTGTGGTGCGAATATTCACCGTACGTGCTCCCGTTGTATCCACAGTGCGGTTCACAGGAATATCAGTTGCTGTGAAATACGGTAGTAATCCGTGTGCGGATGGAGAGATTGCGTCTTTTCATGAACCGGATCCTTGTCGCTTAGTAGGAGCCATTTTGTGGTCTTTACAGATGTAAACAGGAAATGAAACGTACGGTGATATCCGCGCGTTTTTTCTTCTTCTTCCGGGGGCGGGTGGTTGCTTACAGTAGAAGAAGAAGCGCTTCCTGTTCTATGGGGGCGGGTGCTTACCTTGGCGGTTGCTTGCGTAGAAGAAGAAGCGCTTCCTGTTCTACCGGGAAAAAAGATGGCGGCTGTTTACCTAAGTTGCGAGATCGAAACTTTATGAAAATGAATCTTAATATTTATCCATATATAAAGCGCACCGGGTTAAAAGCCGCACTGTCAGCTTTTGAGTAAATTTGTGGTTTTTAGGTGCGGCTAATGGTGCGGAAAATACGGTAGTCAAAAGTATCTCATTAATATGTGTGCCTATATGTATGTATGTATGTATGTATTTCATCTTAGGTCCATCTCCATCCTCTACAGTGCTCTCTCACACACCTCCACCCTCTGTGCCCACTGTCCCCTCCATGTCTGAAACCACAGCTGATTTATCTAGTAAGTTAACTGCAAAACACCCTTTATAATTGCTCATTGTACTGCAGAACATTCTGAGATTAATAATTATGTCCAACAGTGCAATTTAATGACCTTATAGGTCCTTCTTTTTTAGTCATTGTCTTTCTTTGGTCACTTCCTCAGCAACTTCCACCACAACGTCCCCCTTCACACCATGGACCATCATCAGCTCCGCCAGTTGACCCAGCTGAGTGGCCTTCTTTCCTCTCAGATTCAGACAGGACTGAGCAGGTGATCAGAGGACCACTGTCTATTAAGGAGAACTTTTCATTCCCCAAACGGCATGATGGCCGAAGTTTTCATTATCACAAATTTGGCAAAAAATATTAAGTTTAATATGAATGATGAAAAAAAGTTAAGGCGTGTATCTGACATTAAAAATTCAATGTTTCTTGGCGGAGTTTGTGAAAGTGATGTGTTAGAAGTGGTAAGAAAGTTTAAAAACAAAAAATCTGTCGATGGTAACAACGTGGATATGTCACTTGTTAAAGAAGTGATGGATTGTGTCCTGAAGCCGTTTACTTATATATGTAATACATCTTTATCAACTGGAACTTTTCCTGACAAAATGAAAATTGCTAAAGTTATTCCGATTTATAAAAATGGTGATAAACATATGGTCTCAAATTATAGACCTGTGTCTCTACTACCTCAATTTGCAAAAATTCTTGAGAAATTATTTGTATATAGACTTGATAAGTTCATTGACAAACATGAGCTACTGAATGACCATCAGTATGGGTTCAGGAGTAATCCATCTACATCCCTAGCAGTGATGGACTTTGTAGAAAACGTAGCTACAGCAATAGAAAAAAAGCAACACACCGTTGGAGTATTTATTGATTTATGTAAAGCTTTTGACACAATCGATCATTCCTTACTTCTGCAAAAATTGGAAAACTATGGCATAAGAGGTGTTTCACAAGAGTGGTTAAGTAGTTATTTAAGTAATAGATCTCAATATGTGGAAATCAATAAGACTAAATCACAGCCAAGAAGAGTAACTTGTGGGGTTCCACAAGGCTCGGTATTGGGACCTAAGTTATTTATACTATATTTAAATGATATTTGTTCAGTATCTAATAAATTGAAATTTATTATGTTTGCAGATGATACAAATGTATATTGTTCAGGAGAAGACTTGAAGGAAGTGTTGAGGGTAATAGAGGTTGAGTTGTTTCAGCTAAAAAAATGGTTTGATATCAATAAGTTATCATTAAATGATAAGAAAACTAAATTTATGGTGTTTAGTGGTGCAAGAACAAATCGTGAAGTAAAACTAAAATTAAATCAAGTGGAAATTGATAGAGTATATGAAACTAAATTCTTGGGAATAATAATTGATCATAAATTATGTTGGAAACCGCATATTGAATATATAAAGGGAAAAATATCCAAATCCATTGCCATTCTTTATAAAGTAAAACACATGCTGAATAAGAAATGTTTGCATATGTTATATTATTCTTTTATTTTTCCATATTTAACATATTGTGTTGAAGTTTGGGGAAATGTTTATAGAACAAACATAGACCCAATAATTAAACTTCAAAAAAGGGTAATAAGAATAATACACAAAGCGTGCTACTATGAACATACCAATCCATTATTTATAAGTTCTAATGTGTTAAAATTTTCAGATATTGTGTTTTTAAAAACAATGGAAATTATGTTTCGAGTAAAGAACAACAGCCTTCCAGCTTGTATGCTTAGGTTATTTCAATTAAGAGGAGAAACCCATAATTTACGGGGGGTATTGATTTTTGAAATAGGTAAAGCAAGAACGAATATTAAATACAAATGTATTTCAGTTTTAGGAGTTAAATGGTGGAATAAGCTCAGTGATGAGTTGAAGACATGTACTTCTTTGTTAAGGTTTAAGAAAACATTGAAAGGTGAGATAATTGAAAATGATAAAATATAGTAACAATTACTTTCATTCCATTGATTTTTA
Source organism: Nerophis lumbriciformis (assembly GCF_033978685.3). Lineage (NCBI taxonomy): Eukaryota > Metazoa > Chordata > Actinopteri > Syngnathiformes > Syngnathidae > Nerophis > Nerophis lumbriciformis. The sequence goes on along the minus strand of NC_084558.2, from coordinate 53,405,364 downwards.
TTTTTTTTTAACATTGATGTTCCAGGTAATCTTATTTTCAGTGAAGGTATAGGATAGGCAAATATAAGCTTTGGCTTCAGCCTATTCCTTTTTCGGTCATGCTTTTTCTTTTCTTTTCTTTTCCTTTTGTGTGTAAATGTGTATGATTGTTATACTGTATATGTATAGTCTGTACTTTTAAACTGGTCACACAAAATGGTTAATGGTTGATGGTTGATTATATGACCGAAATAAACTTATTTCATTCATTATACCTACAGACAGCTAGTCAATGGGGAAAAAGTCAAGCGTAGCTGGCTGACTTATTCAAGAAGTAAAGATGCAGTCTATTGCTTTTGCTGCAAATTATTTTCCAAAAAGTCCTTAAAACTGGCAGCCGAGGGACAGCGGGATGGGGTCAACATAGGTGCACTGCTGAAACAGCATGAAAACAGTGAAGATCATTGTAGCAACATGGTGAAATGGAAGGAATTTGCCTTGCGTCTTTCAAAGGGGAAAACTATTGATGAATTTAACTTCAGTAGACTGTGCTCTCTTTGTACAAAGTAAACATTAAATATGAACAATTAACTAAAAATATAAACTAGTAATTAAAGACTAATATGTACAAGACTGATGAGACAAGATGACACTTTTACTGTAAATACAAAGCTTTATCACTTGGACTGTTCAACCCCAGGCCACTCTTGTAGCTGAATGTTTTCTACATTTTAAGATTAGGAACCATATGTGGCACTCTGGACATCATTCGTTCATTCATTGGTATTACCGTATTTTCCGCACTATAAGGCGCACCTAAAAACCACAAATTTTCTCAAAAGCTGACAGTGCGCCTTATAACCCGGTGCGCTTTATTACGATTCATTTTCATAAAGTTTCGATCTCGCAACTTCGGTAAACAGCCGCCATCTTTTTTCCCGGTAGAACAGGAAGCGCTTCTTCTTCTACGCAAGCAACCGCCAAGGAAAGCACCCGCCCCCATAGAACAGGAAGCGCTTCTTCTTCTACTGTAAGCAACCACCCGCCCCCAGAAGATGAAGAAAAAACGCGCGGATATCACCGTACGTTTCATTTCCTGTTTACATCTGTAAAGACCACAAAATGGCTCCTACTAAGCGACAAGGATCCGGTTCATAAAAAGACGCAATCTCTCCATCCGCACACGGATTACTACCGTATTTCACAGCAACTGATATTCCTGTGAACCGCACTGTGGAACGGGAGCACGTACGGTGAATATTCGCACCACAGGGAATGAGAAGTCATCCTTCACTGTGGTTCTAGCTTGCCATGCTAACTTCCACCCATGGTGATATTCAAAAGGAAGACCTTGCCAAAAGAGACCTTTCCAGCCGGCGTCATCATAAAAGCTAACTCGAAGGGATGGATGGATGAAGAAAAGATGAGCGAGTGGTTAAGGGAAGTTTACGCGAAGAGGCCGGGTGGCTTTTTTCATGCAGCTCCGAAGGCGAACACACCTTCACTAAGACGGGCAGACAGCGCCGGACGACATACGCCAACATTTGCCAGTGGATCGTAAATGCCTGGGCAGATATTTCGGTCACAACTGTGGTCCGAGCTTTCCGGAAGGCAAGATTCACAGAACTACTGGACAACAACAGCGACACTGACTCCGATGACTTCGACGAGACGGAACCGGCCATTTTGGATCCCACGCTTGCGCAACTTTTCAATTCGGACACCGAAGACGAAGAATTCGAAGGATTTACGAATGAAGAATAACTTCAGAAGGTGAGCGCTATGTTTATTTTGTGTGTTGTGACATTAACGTTCGAGCAACATTATGTTGCTATTGCTCTACACCATTTTGAATTTTACTATGTTTGTGATTGCACATTTGCGTACATTTTGGGACAGAGTTGTTAGAACGCTGGTTTTCAATATATTATTAAAGTTTGACTGAACTATCTGACTGTTTTTTTGACATTCCCTTTAGCGCAGCGTAGGCGCGGCTTATAATCCGGGGCGGCTTATTGGTGGACAAAGTTATGAAATATGTAATTCATTGAAGGTGCGGCTAATAATCCGGTGCGCCTTATAGTGCGGAAAATACGGTATTTATGTTCTTAACTGGGCCACCCCCATATCTTTATAAATGACATGTCATTTGTAAAGACATGCCAGGCTGACAATAGGATCATGTAAACAACACTGCCAGAGCCGCAATGAGTTTATAGTAGGTGTGTGAATGATCAACAATCAATATTATTGGCAGAAATAGAGGGCCCCAAAATCAAATTTTGCTTAGGGCCCCATGGAGGCTTGGGCCGGCACTGGAGTGGAACTGGCGCATTCTGTGACGTCGGCGAACGACGCAGCCAGCTACTCGTCATGGGGGCGTGGGGGAGGGACTGAGCGAACGATTCGTTCACCGCGGGTTAACGACATGAATCACTCAGTGAACGACAACGCTCTCGCTCTCTGCTCTGCTCGCCCCAATGCCGCGAGTGATTCTCCTCCCGTCGCGGGGATATGTTTCATGCCATTGGCATCCGTTCTCCATTCGTTCTCCAAGCTAACGGCTAATGTTGACCCAAGCCACATGAAAACAAACACCGTCCCCATTATCTCAACACATCAAGTTATGAGAGTAGAGGAGACAGAAAGAAAGTCAGTGCAGGGCAAGGCTGAGCAGCAGCGACGCGAGGGGGAGGGGCGGGGGGGTAAAGTGTAGGCAGAGGTGGGTAGTAACGCGCTACATTTACTCCGTTACATCTACTTGAGTAACTTTTGGGATAAATTGTACTTCTAAGAGTAGTTTTAATGCAACATACTTTTACTTTTACTTGAGTATATTTATAGAGAAGAAACGCTACTTTTACTCCGCTACTTTTATCTACATTCCGCTCGCTACTCATTTTTAGCGATCTGTAAACTATGGCTTGAATAAAGAAAACGTACTTGGCATGGACAAAAAAGGAGCAGCGTGAACGATGGACATGAAAAGGAGTTAGAAATGTGTCGAGCATAAATGTGGGGATGTCACCAGCAAGACAAACTAAAAACACTGAACTTAAATACTACAGACTTGATTAACGAAAACAGGTGCGTGACGTGACAGGTGAAAACTAATGGGTTGCTATGGTGACAATCAAGAGTGCACAATGAGTCCAAACGTGGAACAGGTGAAACTAATGGGGTAATCATGGAAACAAGACAAGGGAGTGAAAAGACAGAAACTAAAGAGTCCTATAACTAAACAAAACATGACTTAAAACAAAACATGATTACACAGACATGACAAAGGGTTTCTTAATTTAATATTTGTTTTTGCACTAAACAAACGAGGCATATTTATTTAACTGTTGATTGCAAGCATTTTAGTAGGCTATAACTATTTTTTTTATTCCCACTTTTATTTATTTCTTATTTTCATTTCAGTGCAATAAAACATATTTAACAACCAAGACATTTAGTCACACTTTGTTTATTGGACAGGCCGGAAACGCACACACAGTAGAGATGCGCGGTTTGCGGGCACAACCGCGGAGTCCGCGGATTATCCGCGGATCGGGCGGATGAAATAAAAAAAAATTAGATTTTATCCGCGGGTCGGGTCGGGCGGTTAAAATAAAAAAAAGTTAGATTTTAAATAGATTCAGGCGGGTGGCAGTTAAACCAATTGGGAAATATATATACATAGTTAAATGTTGTTACCCACATACGAAAAACGAGCAGGCACCTGCTGCATATGCCACAACAGAAGAAAAAAAAAAAGAGATGGACACTTTTACGGAGCGGAGAAGGGACGCCTCGCCGGGGTCCGGGACCGAGGCCCCTTCCCCCGAGAGGGCCCCACCGGAAGCCGTAGCTGAGGCGATCCGCGAGAAAGGCCCGACGCACGTCCAGGGTCACCACCGCACCGACACCCCGCCTCGTCCGCCTTCGCCGCGGCCGGCGTCACGCGCAGCAGGTAAGCAGCTTACCTGCCCGCCACCCCCGTGGCCGGGGGCTCGTAACAGGGGTCACTCCGCGCGCTCCGCCCGCGCAGCTTACCTGCCCGCCACCCCTGTTGCCGGGGGCGCGTAACAGGGGTCACTCCGCGCGCAGTGCGCTCACGAAAGGGGTGGGGCTCACCCTGGTTGATACAGACAGCAGGACGGTGGCCATGGAAGTCGGAACCCGCTAAGGAGTGTGTAACAACCCACCTGCCGAATCAACTAGCCCTGAAAATGGATGGCGCTGGAGCGTCGGGCCCATACCCGGCCGTCGCCGGCAGCGAGACGCGCTTGGAGGTGCGCTCAGCGCGGCTCCCATATGATTGCGCACTGGTGTGCGTCTGGGTCGTGACAGCGTGGCACGCGAATGTCTGTGCTGCATTGGATCAGTCTCCTTTCTTTAACAGGCAAAAGCTTTATAACCTCACTAATGCCTTGCATCGTCTATATTAGATATATAAAAGGCGGGTGCGGGCGCGTGCGGGCGGGTGCGGTTCTGATCAAATGTTAGGTCGGGTGGATGGCGGATGGTTGACGACTTTCTGATGCGGTTGCGGATGAAATAATTGCCTATGCGCGCATCTCTAACACACAGTGTTTTTAAAAGTAACAGAATCTCTACTACAGCTGCAATGTCTGTTTGCGAACGTCAAGGGGAGTCTGTCAGGGCAGAGAGCGATTCACGTCTGTCGCCCTCTGGCCCACAGAACTGTAGCTGAGTGATTCAGGTTCGCTTCACGAACCTACAAGAACTGACTGGTTGTCGCTGAGGACGTGATTCAGGTTCGCGCTGCACTCAAGTCACTCATTCAGAATCAGGACTCGCGAACCTAGCAAATGTGATCATAAATCCTCTCTGTCACTGTATAAACCTGTCACTTAGTGCTGGCATTGTACCCAAAATGTCCAAAGTGGCAAAAATAATCCCAATTTTTAAATCAGGTGATAAAAATAATATGAACAATTATAGGCCAATTTCAATTTTACCAACATTTTCAAAAATATTTGAGAAAGTGGTCTATAACCGACTGAATGGCTTTCTGGAAAAACTAAATATCCTTGTCCCCTCCCAATATGGTTTTCGTAAAAAAAGCACCACCTGTATGGCTAAACTCGACCTTTTGGAAAAGGTCAATGACTGTATTGAAGAAGGAAAATGCGGTATTGGCATTTTTTTGGATCTATCCAAGGCCTTTGACACAATAGACTTTGAGATCTTATTGTATAAACTATATCACTATGGTGTCAGAGGGGTACCTCTCGATTGGTTCCGCTCTTACCTATACGGAAGGCAGCAATGTGTATGCGTCAATGATCACAATTCACCCTGTATGACCATAAATTATGGGGTTCCCCAGGGATCCATCTTGGGGCCTCTCCTTTTTATCCTATACATAAATGATTTTGTAAACTCCTCCGAAACTTTTCATAAAATAATTTTTGCTGACGATACAAATTTGTTTACCTCACACAGGAGCCTACACCATCTACAAGTAACTGTCAATTCAGAGCTTGTGAAAGTAGATTCCTGGTTCAAATGCAATAAGCTCTCACTTAATGTAAATAAAACAAATTTTATTCTATTTCGTTCTAATAAAAAGCGGACAAATACTGAGCACTGCCATATCAACATCAATGGGCAGGAAATACAGAGAGTGTACTCCACAAAATTCCTGGGGGTCATCATTGACGAATACCTCAATTTCAAATGTCACATTAGCCATCTGTTAAACAAATTATCCAAATATGTTGGCCTGTTCTTTCACCTTCGTCATTATCTTCCTCTTTATGCTCTACTCACACTATATAAAACTCTCTTTGAACCACATCTAAACTACTGTAATGTCATCTGGTGTAACACCTTCCCTACCTACCTCCACAAATTAGAATCTATGCAAAAGAAAATTATACGGGCCCTGTCATGGTCCAAGTTTAATGCCCCCACTCCACATCTATTCCATAATTATCATCTCTTAAGACTGACAGAGTTCAATATTTATCAAAATGCTTGTTTAACCTATCAAGTCATTTACAGGCTGAATTTAAGGCTCTGTAGCTTGGTTCCTATCTACCATCCCCAGCATGCCCACAACACTCCTAACTTAGATTTGATATCAGGGAAACATCGTTTACTGGATTGTACCGCTCGAAGTGTTGTATGCAGGGGACCAAAGATTTGGAACCGGCTTAATGAGAACCTCAAGATGCTGTATCCATTCTCCAACTTCAAAAATAAACTAAAAACTTATCTATTAACCACCTATATTTAATGCCTCATGTAGGGTAGACTACTGTTGGGTTTTGCATGGTTGAATGAATGTATGTACCGTATTTTCCGCACTATAAGGCGCACCTAAAAACCACAAATTTTCTCAAAAGCTGACAGTGCGCCTTATAACCCGGTGCGCTTTATTACGATTCATTTTCATAAAGTTTCGATCTCGCAACTTCGGTTAACAGCCGCCATCTTTTTTCCCGGTAGAACAGGAAGCGCTTCTTCTTCTACGCAAGCAACCGCCAAGGAAAGCACCCGCCCCCATAGAACAGGAAGCGCTTCTTCTTCTACTGTAAGCAACCACCCGCCCCCGGAAGAAGAAGAAAAAACGCGCGGATATCACCGTACGTTTCATTTCCTGTTTACATCTGTAAAGACCACAAAATGGCTCCTACTAAGCGACAAGGATCCGGTTCATAAAAAGACGCAATCTCTCCATCCGCACACGGATTACTACCGTATTTCACAGCAACTGATATTCCTGTGAACCGCACTGTGGAACGGGAGCACGTACGGTGAATATTCGCACCACAGGGAATGAGAAGTCATCCTTCACTGTGGTTCTAGCTTGCCATGCTAACTTCCACCCATGGTGATATTCAAAAGGAAGACCTTGCCAAAAGAGACCTTTCCAGCCGGCGTCATCATAAAAGCTAACTCGAAGGGATGGATGGATGAAGAAAAGATGAGCGAGTGGTTAAGGGAAGTTTACGCGAAGAGGCCGGGTGGCTTTTTTCACACAGCTCCGAAGGCGAACACACCTTCACTAAGACAGGGAGACAGCGCCGGACGACATACGCCAACATTTGCCAGTGGATCGTAAATGCCTGGGCAGATATTTCGGTCACAACTGTGGTCCGAGCTTTCCGGAAGGCAGGATTCACAGAACTACTGGACAACAACAGCGACACTGACTCCGATGACTTCGACGAGACGGAACCGGCCATTTTGGATCCCACGCTTGCGCAACTTTTCAATTCGGACACCGAAGACGAAGAATTCGAAGGATTTACGAATGAAGAATAACTTCAGAAGGTGAGCGCTATGTTTATTTTGTGTGTTGTGACATTAACGTTCGAGCAACATTATGTTGCTATTGCTCCACACCATTTTGAATTTTACTATGTTTGTGATTGCACATTTGCGTACATTTTGGGACAGAGTTGTTAGAACGCTGGTTTTCAATATATTATTAAAGTTTGACTGAACTATCTGACTGTTTTTTTGACATTCCCTTTAGCGCAGCGTAGGCGCGGCTTATAATCCGGGGCGGCTTATTGGTGGACAAAGTTATGAAATATGTAATTCATTGAAGGTGCGGCTAATAATCCGGTGCGCCTTATAGTGCGGAAAATACGGTATGTATGTGTATGCTTGCTTTAGTACTATTATCTTGTGTTAATCATATAGCGTTGTTTTTTGTTTTGTTTTTTGTTGTTGTACTTGCTACCATGTTCCATCATTCCATGTATATTCCATCATTTCATGTATATTCTATCCTCTGGACCCCCTGTCAAAAGCTTCTTCTAGCTTATTTGGGGGACCCTTTCACGTACCAACATCTTTAAATGATGATATTTTACTACTATTGTATTTGTTATATGGTATTGTGAATAAACTTGAAACTTCGGTGAACAAATTTTTTGAACGACTCAATTTAAGGAACTGATTCTAGTGATTCAGTACAGTCAAAAGAACTGCCGATCCCATCACTAATGCAAAACTGCACTTTTACACTCCCTTACCTGGGTGGTACACTCCATTGCCGATAGCCCAATAGCACCCTCTACTGGCTGCACGGGCTCAGGCAAGATCTCTTGAGAACCAGGCGCTTTGACAGCATCTAGGGGCAACAATTGAAGATTTTGAAGAATGAAGGAAAACATATTCCAAAACAAACGTTCATAGTCTTGACTATTAAAACCTGAATCTGCTTTGGCTGCCACTTGTCGGGCCTGACGACCACTTTTTCCAAGGTTGGGTTTGGGTTTGACAAGTCTGCTTCTTCGAGTTGCTGTGGTTTTTGGCAACGGCGGATCGTTAGCGCTTTGAATGTAAGGTAAAAGGAAAAACATAAGTCAGCAGACAGTCGTGTTGATAACCTATCCTGCAATAAAGATATCGAGCTTACCTTTGAAGGGGCTGTGTCTCTGTCATCATTTTGTTGGTTTGTACAGTTTTAGAATGTTCCGGGACAGTATCTTGATGAAGCAGCTGTGTGTTTGAGGGTGCGGCAGCAATATGTTGGTCATCAGATTTCAAGTAGGTCCTATCCTCCTTTTTGTCCTGACAAGGAGCATTGTAGCCTTCTTCATTGCTCTTTTCTTCAGTTTCCATGACAACTTTCTTCTTTTTTTCTACAACTTGACATTCTGAGGTTATATTAAAGGATTCACCACCATCTTTTGACTGCGATGTTGAGCGTATCGCTCTAGCGGGGAACCTCAAAGCGGGTTTGACTTTGGGGAGGTGTTGCCGTCTTTGAATTGTTCCTGGAGTGTGTTTTGGTGCCTCTGAGTCAGCTTTCTTATTTGTATCTCTGGACGATGACAAGTCTTCTGTAGGCTGATATGCGAGGCATATTTCCAATGGCAAAGTGACACTTTGACTCGTCTCAGAGGTTGATGGTGATTCAGCTTCAACGCTTCTGTCGTCAGAAGATTCACACTTTAAATCGGATTTTGAGGCTTTTTCCAAATGGTTGCTAACTTTGTGAATTGTAGACTGGTTTGCATTAGCTCCAACTCCAACTTGACATTCTGGGATTATATCTGATGGTACCAAATTATTAGAAGAACTCTGAGTTAGTTCTGCATTAAACCTCACAGTCTCATTTGCAGGTCCAAATATTGCTTCTTTGACTCCTGTGTTTTCTTTTCTCGCATCCACCACTGGTAAACTAGACTCTTCCTGGTAAGTAAGTTCAACTGCCTTCTTCTCCTGAGTAGAAGTTAGTTCCGCTCTAGGTACCAGACTGGTGCTGGAATCCATGGATGGTGTCACAACTGAATCTTTTGGGCTTGGTTTCTCTGGGGAGAAAGTACAAGTTGGTTGTGTTTCTACTTTAGTTGTTATTTTTCCGGTGCATTCCAGATTTGTAGACATAATTGTTTCTTTTGTGATTTGAGGTTTAGACCGTGCACTTTTTGATATCTGTGAAAGGTTTGGTTTTGGTTTGACCCTTTGGAGTCGACTCCTCTTGGTGGGCTGAAATTGCGGGGGTTCGCTAGACCTCTGACATTCATAAACCTCTGGCAAGGTGTCATGACCTCCACTTTCTTGGATTGAACACGTCTTTGACTCCTGAGCTAGCAGTTCTGTGACTGCATCACCAGATGCTGCCGCTTTATGAGGACCAAATTCAATATTTTCGTCATCTGTGGGTTTTGGCTCACTGCTGAGCTGATTAGAAAGTCCAGTACTTGTCTTCACCTCACTAGAAGACAGTTCCTCTTTAGATACCTGAATAGTGCTAAAGTTCATGGCTGTTGCAACAAATGATGCAGAATCGGCACTTGGACTTGCTTCCTCAGGAAGGAAGTTACTTGTTGTCGTCCAAGTTGATTCCAGTTTTGAAGACTGACTGGTTTCATTTGTGGCTTGAGGTTTAGACCGTGCACATTTTGATATGTGTGAAAGATTTGGTTTGAATCGGTGGAATCGATTCCTTCTAAAGGGTTGAGATGACTGGAGTTCGCTAGAGTTCTGACCTTCATGTACCTCTGGCATGGAGTCATTATTTCCACATTCTTGTACCAAAGGCATGCTTGACTCTTGAGCTAGTGGTTCTGTGACTGCATCATCAGATGCTGCCTCTTTATTTGGACTACATTCAACCTTTTTCTTTTCAGCATCCATGGGTTTTGGTTCACTACTGAGCTGATTAGCAAGTCTTGTACTTGTATTCTTCATCCCACTAGAAGCCAGTTCCTCTGTAGGTACCCGATTAGAGCTCAAGTTCATGGTTGTTGTCACAAACGAAGCAGAATCGGCACTTTGAATTGTTTTCTCTGGAGAGAAGATACAAGTTGGCTGTGTTTCTACCTTACTTGTTGTCGTCCACGTTGATTCCAGCTTTGAAGATTGACTAGTCTCTTCTATGACTTGAGGTTCAGACCGTGTTCTTTTTGATATCTGTGTAAGGTTTGGTTTTGGTTTGACTCGTTGAAATCGATTTCTCTTTAAAAGTGGAGATGACTGGAGTTCGCTAGAGTTCTGACCTTCATGTACCTCTGGCATTGAATCCTTAAATCCACCTTTATGGATCAAAGGCATGCTTGACTTTTGAGCTAGTGGTTCTGTGACTGCATCATCAGATGCTGCCTCTTTGTTTGCACCATATTCAATCTCTTCAGCATCTGTGGATTTTGGTTCACTACTGAGCTGATCATCACATCCAGTACTTGTCTCTATCTCACTAAAAGTCAGTTCTTCTGTAGGTACCAGATTAGAGCTGAGGTTCATGGTTGTTAACACAGATGAAGTAGAATTGGCACATTGACTTGTTTTCTCAGGAGAGAATGTACACGTTGGCTGTGGTTTTACCATACTTGTTGTCGTCCAAGTTGATTCCAGCTTTGAAGAATCACTAGTCTCTTTCGTGGTTTGAGGTTTAGAACGTGCACTTTTTGATATCTGTGAAAGGTTTGGTTTTGGTTTGACTCGGTGGAATCGATTCCTCTTAAAGGGTGGAGATGACTGGAGTTCGCTAGAGTCCTGACCTTCATGTGCCTCTGGCATGTTGTCATTAAATCCGCCTTTTTGGATCAAAGGCATGCTAGACTCTTGAGCTAGTGGTTCTGTGACTGCATCATCAGCTGCTGTCTCTTCATTTGAACCAAATTCAAACTGTTCAGCATCTGTGGATTTTGTTTCAATATTGAACTGTTCATCATTTCCAGTACTTGTCACTATCTCACCAGAGGCCAGTTCTTCTGTAGGTACCAGATTAGAGCTGAGGTTCATGGTTGTTAACACAGATGAAGCAGAATTGGCACATTGACTTGTTTTCTCAGGAGAGAATGTACACGTTGGCTGTGATTTTACCATACTTGTTGTCGTCCAAGTTGATTCCAGCTTTGAAGAATCACTAGTCTCGTTCGTGGTTTGAGGTTTAGAACGTGCACTTTTTGATATCTGTGAAAGGTTTGGTTTTGGTTTGACTCGGTGGAATCGATTAATCTTAAAGGGTGGAGATGACAGGAGTTCGCTAGAGTCCAGACCTTCATGTGCCTCTGGCATGTTGTCATTAAATCCACCTTTTTGGATCAAAGACATGCTAGACTCTTGAGCAAGTGGTTCTGTGGCTGCATCATCAGCTGCTGCCTCTTTATTTGAACCAAATTCAAACTGTTCAGCATCTGTGGAATTTGTTTCTATATTGAGCTGTTCATCATTTCCAGTACTTGTCTCTATCTCACCAGAGGCCAGTTCTTCTGTAGGTACCAGATTAGAGCTGACGTCCATGGTTGTTGTCACAGATGAAGTAGAATTGGCACTTGGACTTGTTTTCGTAGCAGAGAAGGTACAAGTTGGCTGTGGTTTTACCATACTTGTTGTCGTCCAAGTTGATTCCAGCTTTGAAGAATCACTAGTCTCGTTCGTGGTTTGAGGTTTAGAACGTGCACTTTTTGATATCTGTGAAAGGTTTGGTTTTGGTTTGACTCGGTGGAATCGATTCCTCTTAAAGGGTGGAGATGACAGGAGTTCGCTAGAGTCCAGACCTTCATGTGCCTCTGGCATGTTGTCATTAAATCCGCCTTTTTGGATCAAAGGCATGCTAGACTCTTGAGCTAGTGGTTCTGTGACTGCATCATCAGCTGTTGCCTCTTCATTTGAACCAAATTCAAACTGTTCAGCATCTGTGGATTTTGTTTCAATATTGAACTGTTCATTTTGTCCAGTACTTGTCACTATCTCACCAGAGGCCAGTTCTTCTGTAGGTACCAGATTAGAGCTGACGTCCATGGTTGTTGTCACAGATGAAGTAGAATTGGCACTTGGACTTGTTTTCGTAGCAGAGAAGGTACAAGTTGCTTGTGGTTTTACCATACTTGTTGTCGTCCAAGTTGATTCCAGCTTTGAAGAATCACTAGTCTCGTTCGTGGTTTGAGGTTTAGAACGTGCACTTTTTGATATCTGTGAAAGGTTTGGTTTTGGTTTGACTCGGTGGAATGGATTCATCTTAAAGGGTGGAGATGACAGGAGTTCGCTAGAGTCCAGACCTTCATGTGCCTCTGGCATGTTGTCATTAAATCCACCTTTTTGGATCAAAGGCATGCTAGACTCTTGAGCTAGTGGTTCTGTGACTGCATCATCAGCTGCTGCCTCTTTATTTGAACCAAATTCAAACTGTTCAGCATCTGTGGATTTTGTTTCAATATTGAACTGTTCATTTTGTCCAGTACTTGTCACTATCTCACCAGAGGCCAGTTCTTCTGTAGGTACCAGATTAGAGCTGACGTCCATGGTTGTTGTCACAGATGAAGTAGAATTGGCACTTGGACTTGTTTTCGTAGCAGAGAAGGTACAAGTTGGCTGTGGTTTTACCATACTTGTTGTCGTCCAAGTTGATTCCAGCTTTGAAGAATCACTAGTCTCTTTCGTGGTTTGAGGTTTAGAACGTGCACTTTTTGATATCTGTGAAAGGTTTGGTTTTGGTTTGACTCGGTGGAATCGATTCATCTTAAAGGGTGGAGATGACAGGAGTTCGCTAGAGTCCAGACCTTCATGTGCCTCTGGCATGTTGTCATTAAATCCGCCTTTTTGGATCAAAGGCATGCTAGACTCTTGAGCTAGTGGTTCTGTGACTGCATCATCAGCTGCTGTCTCTTCATTTGAACCAAATTCAAACTGTTCAGCATCTGTGGATTTTGTTTCAATATTGAACTGTTCATAATTTCCAGTACTTGTCACTATCTCACCAGAGGCCAGTTCTTCTGTAGGTACCAGATTAGAGCTGACGTCCATGGTTGTTGTCACAGATGAAGTAGAATTGGCACTTGGACTTGTTTTCGTAGCAGAGAAGGTACAAGTTGGTTGTGGTTTTACCATACTTGTTGTCGTCCAAGTTGATTCCAGCTTTGAAGAATCACTAGTCTCGTTCGTGGTTTGAGGTTTAGAACGTGCACTTTTTGATATCTGTGAAAGGTTTGGTTTTGGTTTGACTCGGTGGAATGGATTCATCTTAAAGGGTGGAGATGACAGGAGTTCGCTAGAGTCCAGACCTTCATGTGCCTCTGGCATGTTGTCATTAAATCCACCTTTTTGGATCAAAGGCATGCTAGACTCTTGAGCTAGTGGTTCTGTGACTGCATCATCAGCTGCTGCCTCTTTATTTGAACCAAATTCAAACTGTTCAGCATCTGTGGATTTTGTTTCAATATTGAACTGTTCATTTTGTCCAGTACTTGTCACTATCTCACCAGAGGCCAGTTCTTCTGTAGGTACCAGATTAGAGCTGACGTCCATGGTTGTTGTCACAGATGAAGTAGAATTGGCACTTGGACTTGTTTTCGTAGCAGAGAAGGTACAAGTTGGCTGTGGTTTTACCATACTTGTTGTCGTCCAAGTTGATTCCAGCTTTGAAGAATCACTAGTCTCGTTCGTGGTTTGAGGTTTAGAACGTGCACTTTTTGATATCTGTGAAAGGTTTGGTTTTGGTTTGACTCGGTGGAATGGATTCATCTTAAAGGGTGGAGATGACAGGAGTTCGCTAGAGTCCAGACCTTCATGTGCCTCTGGCATGTTGTCATTAAATCCACCTTTTTGGATCAAAGGCATGCTAGACTCTTGAGCTAGTGGTTCTGTGACTGCATCATCAGCTGCTGCCTCTTTATTTGAACCAAATTCAAACTGTTCAGCATCTGTGGATTTTGTTTCAATATTGAACTGTTCATTTTGTCCAGTACTTGTCACTATCTCACCAGAGGCCAGTTCTTCTGTAGGTACCAGATTAGAGCTGACGTCCATGGTTGTTGTCACAGATGAAGTAGAATTGGCACTTGGACTTGTTTTCGTAGCAGAGAAGGTACAAGTTGGCTGTGGTTTTACCATACTTGTTGTTGTCCAAGTTGATTCCAGCTTTGAAGAATCACTAGTCTCGTTCGTGGTTTGAGGTTTAGAACGTGCACTTTTTGATATCTGTGAAAGGTTTGGTTTTGGTTTGACTCGGTGGAATCGATTCCTCTTAAAGGGTGGAGATGACTGGAGTTCGCTAGAGTCCTGACCTTCATGTGCCTCTGGCATGTTGTCATTAAATCCGCCTTTTTGGATCAAAGGCATGCTAGACTCTTGAGCTAGTGGTTCTGTGACTGCATCATCAGCTGTTGCCTCTTCATTTGAACCAAATTCAAACTGTTCAGCATCTGTGGATTTTGTTTCAATATTGAACTGTTCATTTTGTCCAGTACTTGTCACTATCTCACCAGAGGCCAGTTCTTCTGTAGGTACCAGATTAGAGCTGACGTCCATGGTTGTTGTCACAGATGAAGTAGAATTGGCACTTGGACTTGTTTTCGTAGCAGAGAAGGTACAAGTTGGTTGTGGTTTTACCATACTTGTTGTCGTCCAAGTTGATTCCAGCTTTGAAGAATCACTAGTCTCGTTCGTGGTTTGAGGTTTAGAACGTGCACTTTTTGATATCTGTGAAAGGTTTGGTTTTGGTTTGACTCGGTGGAATGGATTCATCTTAAAGGGTGGAGATGACAGGAGTTCGCTAGAGTCCAGACCTTCATGTGCCTCTGGCATGTTGTCATTAAATCCACCTTTTTGGATCAAAGGCATGCTAGACTCTTGAGCTAGTGGTTCTGTGACTGCATCATCATCTGCTGCCTCTTTATTTGAACCAAATTCAAACTGTTCAGCATCTGTGGATTTTGTTTCAATATTGAGCTGTTCATAATTTTCAGTACTTGTCACTATCTCACCACAAGTCAGTTCTTCTGGAGGTACCAGATTAGGGCGGATGTCCATGGCTGTTGTCACAGATGAAGCAGAATTGGCACTTGGACTTGTTTTTTTAGGAGAGAAGGTACAAGTTGGCTGTGGGTTTACCATACTTGTTGTCGTCCAAGTTGATTCCAGCTTTGAAGAATCACTAGTCTCGTTCGTGGTTTGAGGTTTAGAACGTGCACTTTTTGATATCTGTGAAAGGTTTGGTTTTGGTTTCACTCGGTGGAATCGATTCCTCTTAAAGGGTGGAGATGACCGGTGTTCGCTAGAGTTCTGACCTTCATGTACCTCTATCATGGCACCATTATCTTCACCTTTTTGGATCAAATGCATGTTTGACTCTTGAGTTAGTGGTTCTGTGACTGCATCATCAAATGCTGCCGCTTCATTTGGACTACATTCAACCTTTTTCTTTTCAGCATCCGTGGGTTTTGATTCACTACTGAGTTGATTAGTAAGTCCTGTATGTGTATTCTTCATTCCACTAGAAGCCAGTTCCTCTACAAGATTAGAGCTCAAACTCATGGTTGTTGTCACAGATGAAGAAGAATTGGCACTTGGACTGATTTTCTTAGGAGAGAAAGTACAAGTTGGCTGTGGTTCTACCTTACTTGTTGTGGTCCTGGTAGGTCGAGATGACAGGAGTTCGCTAGAGTTCTGACCTTCATGTACAACTGGCATGGCAACATAACCTGACTCTTGAGCTAGTGTTTCTGTGACTGCAGCATCAGATGCTTCGCTTTCACTTTTTTCAGCATCTGTAGACTTGGCATGCATGTCAAAAGTCTGTTTTTCAGAAGATTGACTACATTTTGCTATCTTTGAGGACGGTTCTTCAGAGAGGTCTTTCGACAGGTCAGGAGCAACACTATGGCTCTCCATGGTTGACCCTTGTGATGATGTTTCTGGTTGAGTTTTGGAATGTGCAGCTCTTAAGGCTTTGGCCAAGTTAGGTTTTGGTTTAACCTTGGATGAGCGAGCTATTCTGGTCCGTGTGTTTGATTGCAACGGTCGGGTTAGGTCATGATCTGAAACGTGTCTCTGTTCACAGCATGTCTCCTCACCAACGTGAGGTGAGGACTCTGCGTTTGTTGGCCCAACAGGTGCAGTTTCAAATGCATCCGTGACTTTCTGGTCTAGAGGTACAGACATAATTGGTGTGGAGGTGTTTTCTTCAATGAACTCCGCAACAATTTCCTCTTCCAAACGTCTACTTGTTTCATATCCACTGTCCGACGGTACGCCTGCAATTAAACACAAGAGTAAGACCTAAAGTACCAACACACTGCTTCTTCGGGGAGTGTTAATGTGACGGATATTTAACCTGTGATTTGACCTTGCGTGGTGTCTGACTGCGAGGGATGAGAGACATTGCCGATAGCCAGCAGGGTTTGAGCAGCCTCATTGTAGCTCTCCACCTCAGACACTGATGGCAACAACGTAATATTTTCAACAGAGCTGTGTTTAGAGTGAGTATGGCCAACTTTGTTTCAGTCTTTGTCTCTAACATGGCACCCTGGAGCCACGTGAGGGGCTTTAGGCCAATCTCCGATTGGTCAAAAGCCCCTCACGTGACTACCCGGTAGAGATGCGCGGTGTGCGGATTCAGGCGGGTGGCAGTTAAACCAATTCGGAAATATATATACATAGTTAAATGTTGTTACCCACATATGAAAAACGAGCAGGCACCTGCCGCACGCCACAACGGAAGAAGAAAAAAAAAAAAGATGGCAACGCCGGCAGCAAACGTGGTACGCGACAAACTAAAAAAGGGAATAGTAAAGACCAGGGGAAAAAAAGGCCAGAAAAGTTCAGCTTGCACTCGTTTTTATGAGGTTGTAAATCAGGATGATAGTAATGCTGGCTACGTGATTTGCAAGAGCTGCGATGCTGTTTATGTCTACGACAGTCACAAAACCGGGACATCTAACATGGTGCATCACATTTGTGCAAAACCCCGAACCTCCACAAACACCCTGAGCATGAGCAGTTTCGTCCGCCATGATCCCAGAATAGTGCCATCATCATAGCAGTCTGTCGGGCGCGACAATGACTGTTTCATTTCGGTCGGATCATAGTCCTCCACTCAGCCCGGTCTTTTGCCTTCAGCTGCCAGGTTGCAGTGTCGATCTTCAGTTCCCTCAAATTCCGTTTAACGGTGTCCTTGTACCGTAGCCTTGGCCTCCCTCTGTTTCGTTTCCCTTCCTCCAGCTGTGAGTAGAGCAGATGCCGAGGGAGCCGCTCGTGACTCATTCTCTCTACATGCCCGACCCATCTCAGGTTTGTTTGGGTTAAGATGTCATCCATCGATGGCAGTCCAGCACGACTTAGGACCTCTGTGTTCGGGATTTTGTCTCTCCAGGAGATGTCCATGATGGTCCGAAGGTGGCGCATCATGTAGGCGTGAAGTTTTCTGACTTGCAACCTGTAGAGGGTCCAGGTTTCAGCACCGTACAAAAGTGTAGCTAGCACAGTTGCTCTGTACACCTTGCACTTGACGCAAATAGAGACATGCCTGTTGTTCCAGAGTCTTTCCCTTAATTTCCCAAACACAGCACTCGCTCTCCCCATCCTCAGTTTGATCTCATCATCAAGCTTGGCATTTTCTGTCACTGTGCTTCCGAGGTACTTGAATGTCCGGCATTGCAAAAGTGGGTCTCCCATGACACAGACCTCCCCTGGTAGGGAGGATGTGGGCTCATACTTGGGTGGCTGGTAGAAGAGTGCCACAGGATGTTAAAACAAGATAGAACGCAGCTGCCTGCAGCAGTTTGAGTGGCGCGAGCGCACTTGGAGGTGCGCTCAGCGCGGCTCCCAGATGATTGCGCACTGGTGTGCGTCTGGGCCGTGACAGCGTGTCTCTGCTGCATTGGATCAGTCTCCTTTCTTTAACAGGCAAAAGCTTTATAACCTCACTAATGCCTTGCATCGTCTATATTAGATATATAACAACGGGTGGGTGCGGGCGGGTGCGGTTTTGATAAAATGTTAGTTCGGGTGGATTGGCGGATGGGTGACGACTTTTGTGATGCGGTTGCGGATGAAATAATTGCCTATCCGCGCATCTCTACTACCCGGCGCCATGCTGGGGACCAACGTTAAAACCAAGTTGGCCATACTCTCTCTATTCAACATTTGTGTTTGAAAGTAAACAAAAAGAAAAAAACATTCTCTACCTACCTCCAGCGTGCTCAGAGGAAAGTAAGTCTATGACATCCTGAAAGACAAACAAACCATCCCATGGTTGGCAAACAGGAAGCATACATTTGGCTAAAAATGGATCATAACACAAACTATTGAACACTGAAACTAAATGACACTGGATGAAATTAAAGCAAAACATCAACGACAGATGCGGGAAATAAAATAAAAGTATGAAAGTGTGTTGTCGCCGCTAGCCATAATTAGATGAAGAGGTATTTAGTTTGGTGTGATGCCCTTAAGCAGTTGACACTTACGACCAGAAGGTCCAGCTGATGCGCAGAAGTTTCTCTTGATCCGGTCTCAATTTGGGCCCGTTCGCACGACGAGTTGAGGCACAGTTCATCTTGGGACATGTCCAAGACAGACATATCCGCCAAGATATCGAGCTTTGCGGGACAATGGGAGAGGACGGAGGGGTGTGTGTGAGCCATGAACTATGAAATGCATGCTAAGACATACAGTGGGGCAAAAAAGTATTTAGTCAGCCACCAATTGTGCAAGTTCTCCCACTTAAAATGATGACAGAGGTCTGTAATTGTCATCATAGGTACACTTCAACTGTGAGAGACAGAATGTGAAAAGAAAATCCAGGAATTCACATTGTAGGATTTTTAAAGAATTTATTTGTAAATTATGGTGAAAAATAAGTATTTGGTCAATAACAAAAATTAAACTCAATACTTTGTTATTGCCAACAAAGGTTATATTACAGAGTTCAAACGATTACTATAGGTCTTTACCAGGTTTGCACACACAGCAGCTGGTATTTTGGCCCATTCCTCCATGCAGATCTTCTCGAGAGCAGTGATGTTTTGGGGCTGTCGCCGAGCAACACGGACTTTCAACTCCCTCCACAGATTTTCTATGGGGTTGAGGTCTGGAGACTGGCTAGGCCACTCCAGGACTTTCAAATGCTTCTTACGGAGCCACTCCTTCGTTGCCCGGGCGGTGTGTTTGGGATCATTGTCATGCTGGAAGACCTAGCCACGTTTCATCTTCAAAGCTCTCACTGATGGAAGGAGGTTTTGGCTCAAAATCTCACGATACATGGCCCCGTTCATTCTTTCCTTAACACGGATCAGTCGGCCTGTCCCCTTAGCAGAAAAACAGCCCCAAAGCATGATGTTTCCACCCCCATGCTTCACAGTGGGTATGGTGTTCTTGGGATGCAACTCAGTATTCTTCTTCCTCCAAACACGACGAGTTGAGTTTATACCAAAAAGTTCTATTTTGGTTTCATCTGACCACATGACATTCTCCCAATCCTCTGCTGTATCATCCATGTGCTCTCTGGCAAACTTCAGACGGGCTGGCTTAAGCAGGGGGACACGTCTGGCACTGCAGGATTTGATTCCCTGTCGGCGTAGTGTGTTACTGATGGTAACCTTTGTTACTTTGGTCCCAGCTCTCTGCAGGTCATTCACCAGGTCCCCCCGTGTGGTTCTGGGATTTTTGCTCACCGTTCTCATGATCATTTTGACCCCACGGGATGAGATCTTGCGTGGAGCCCCAGATCGAGGGAGATTATCAGTGGTTTTGTATGTCTTCCATTTTCTGATAATTGCTCCCACAGTTGATTTTTTCACACCAAGCTGCTTGCCTATTGTAGATTCACTCTTCACAGTCTGGTGCAGGTCTTCAATTATTTTCCTGGTGTCCTTCGACAGCTCTTTGGTCTTGGCCATAGTGGAGTTTGGAGTTTGACTGTTTGAGGCTGTGGACAGGTGTCTTTTATACAGATAACCAGTTCAAACAGGTGCCATTAAGACAGGTAACGAGTGGAGGACAGAAGAGCTTCTTAAAGAAGAAGTTACAGGTCTGTGAGAGCCAGAAATCTTCCTTGTTTGAAGTGACCAAATACTTATTTTCCACCATAATTTACAAATAAATTCTTTAAAATTCCTACAATGTGAATTCCTGGATTTTTTTTTTCACATTCTGTCTCTCACAGTTGAAGTGTACCTATGATGAAACGTACAGACCTCTGTCATCATTTTAAGTGGGAGAACTTGCACAATCAATGGCTGACTAAATACTTTTTTGCCCCACTGTAACTGATGCAAAAATGACAATAAAACACTCGATGGACAGGTACAACAAAAAAATTAAAATAAAATGTACCTCCTCTACTGCTTCCTCGACCTGGCATATTACGGCGTGGGGGGAGCGCAGGCTGGCGGGCACAAACGCCTGAGTGCTGTTGTCACACCACAGCTCCTTCATATCTTCCTCCTCCAACTCCTCCGCACTTGATTCGGACTGAGTCGCTCTCAGCATAACAAGTTTGGGCTTTTTGGACGACGGGGCAGCAGACGGTGCCTTGGTTGTTCTGTCCCTCTTGGGGGCGGTCCGAGTGGAGGGCGCAGGGTAACTTAAGAGTGCAGTAGGTTTGGGGATCCTCCCGGATCTGCAAAACACAAACAAATGGAGAGCAGAAATGAATGCGGAGCGCATATAAGCGCTGTCCTAATGGAGGGGCTGCATTTTTAGGAGGTTGACATCTTGGGTACTGCCTCCTGTTTAGGGCTGCAAAGGGGTGGAAAGTTTACGGTAAATTTCCGGAAATTTACCACGGTAAATTAAGCTCGGGAACTTTGGAAATATTGACCGTTTTTTGATTATTCAAAGTTGGACACCCGTCCATGGGAATATATGGGAATGAATGGGGAATTACAACAATGATATATTATTGGGCACTTGTCTATATGCTGCTGCATACCTGACGTAGCTCTTTGCACAGTATTTGCAAATGTACACCGCCTTTCCGCCTACATTGGTGGGGGTGAAATGTCTCCACACATCAGATGGTGTACGTGGCATTATTAGGGCCCGCATGGCCCATTGCATAAGGACTCCCACAGGGAGTCCTTATGCAATGGGACATAAGGACCTATTGAATTTGTAAGGTTTTATTCTTTCTTTATTATTCTTCCGCCGCCTCTTTGAGCACTAATTTGACCCACTTAACATGCTTCAAAACTCACCATATTTGACCCACACATCAGGACCTGCGAAAATTGTCTTTTAATAAAAAAACCGAACCCCAAAACACAAAATTGCGCTCTAGCGCCCACTAGAAAAAAAAAAAACTAGACTGCCTGTAACTCCCACTAGGAAGGTCGGAAAAACATGAAACAAAATCCTCTATGTAGGTCTGACTTAGACCTAGTTCTCATAATTGTACATCCTCGGGCTAAAATCAACAGGAAGTTGGCAATTCCCCCTTCAAGACAAAAAAGTACTAAAAACAGTCACTTTTGCCTCTTTGAGCTGTAATTTGACCCCCTTAACATGCTTCAAAACTCACCAAACTGAACACACACATCAGGACTGGCAGAAATTGTGATCTAATAAAAAAACCTATCCCCAAATCTCAAAATTGTGCTCTTGAGCAATTTTTTAATAAAACGCACAAAAAACTGCTCCTCGGATGAAAAAACTGACTTAACTGCCTGTAACTCCCACTGGGAACGTCGAAGAGACATGAAACAAAAACCTCAATGTAGGTCTCACTTAGACCTACATTTCATAAATTTACAACCCCCAGCAAAAATCAACAGGAAGTTTGCTATTCCCCCTTCAAAACAATTTTTTTTTTAAAAACGGTCACCTTCCTTCAAAAACGAACTCCTCTGAGCGCGTTTGTCGTTTCGCCTTCAAACTAACACAGGAGAGACATTGAACCCTTGTGATTACAACAACAGAAGCGCTTTTCAATTAACTGCTCCGGTTTTGATTTTATGACCCTTCAAAGACCCGCTGCGCTGATGCTGCTGCAATGCAGTTTTTTTAAGATGGCTGCTTAAAAGCAGGAAGCACCAACGTGCCCACACAATGCAGACAAGGTAGGTACACTAGACAAAAGTCTTGGGACACTTCAGACTAAAAGTAGACAAAAGTATTGGGACACTTAGGACTAGCACCTGCCAAATACGCGGGCCCGACCAACGCTGCTTGCAGCTTTAATTCTTTCTTTATTATTCTTCCGCCGCCTCTTTGAGCACTAATTTGACCCACTTAACATGCTTCAAAACTCACCATATTTGACCCACACATCAGGACCTGCGAAAATTGTCTTTTAATAAAAAAACCGAACCCCAAAACACAAAATTGCGCTCTAGCGCCCCCTAGGAAGAAAAAAAAACTAGACTGCCTGTAACTCCCACTAGGAAGGTCGGAGAGACATGAAACAAAAACCTCTATGTAGGTTTGACTTAGACCTAGTTTTCATAATTGTATATCCTCGGGCAAAAATCAACAGGAAGTTGGCAATTCCCCCTTCAAGACAAAAAAGTACTAAAAACAGTCACTTTTGCCTTTTTGAGCTGTAATTTGACCCCCTTAACACGCTTCAAAACTCACCAAACTGAACCCACACATCAGGACCTGCGAAAATGGTCTTTTAATAAAAAAACCGAACCCCAAAACACAAAATTGCGCTCTAGCGCCCCCTAGGAAAAAAAGAAACTAGACTGCCTGTAACTCCCACTAGGAAGGTCGGAGAGACATGAAACAAAAACCTCTATGTAGGTTTGACTTAGACCTAGTTTTCATAATTGTATATCCTCGGGCAAAAATCAACAGGAAGTTGGCAATTCCCCCTTCAAGACAAAAAAGTACTAAAAACAGTCACTTTTGCCTTTTTGAGCTGTAATTTGACCCACTTAACATGCTTCAAAACTCACCATATTTGACCCACACATCAGGACCTGCGAAAATTGTCTTTTAATAAACAAACCGAACCCCAAAACACAAAATTGCGCTCTAGCGCCCCCTAGGAAAAAAAGAAACTAGACTGCCTGTAACTCCCACTAGGAAGGTCGGAGAGACATGAAACAAAAACCTCTATGTAGGTTTGACTTAGACCTAGTTTTCATAATTGTATATCCTCGGGCAAAAATCAACAGGAAGTTGGCAATTCCCCCTTCAAGACAAAAAAGTACTAAAAACAGTCACTTTTGCCTTTTTGAGCTGTAATTTGACCCACTTAACATGCTTCAAAACTCACCCTATTTGACCCACACATCAGGACCTGCGAAAATTGCCTTTTAATAAACAAACCGAACCCCAAAACACAAAATTGCGCTCTAGCGCCCCCTAGGAAAAAAAAAAACTAGACTGCCTGTAACTCTAGGAAGGTCGGAGAGACATGAAACAAAAACCTCTATGTAGGTTTGACTTAGACCTACCGTATTTTCCGCACCATTAGCCGCACCTAAAAACCACAATGTTACTCAAAAGCTGACAGTGCGGCTTTTAACCCGGTGCGCTTTATATATGGATAAATATTAAGATTCATTTTCATAAAGTTTCGATCTCGCAACTTAGGTAAACAGCCGCCATTTTTTTCCCCGGTAGAACAGGAAGCGCTTCTTCTTCTACGCAAGCAACCGCCAAGGTAAGCACCCGCCCCCATAGAACAGGAAGCGCTTCTTCTTCTACTGTAAGCAACCACCCGCCCGCGTAGAAGAAGAAAAAGCGCGCGGATATCACCGTACGTTTCATTTCCTTTGTGTGTTTACATCTGTAAAGACCACAAAATGGCTCCTACTAAGCGTCAGGGATCCGGTTCATGAAAAGACGCAATCTCTCCATCCGCACACGGATTACCGGTACTATTTCACAGCAACTGATATTACTGTGAACCGCACTGTGGATACAACGGGAGCACGTACGGTGAATATTCGCACCACAGGGAATGAGAAGTCATCCTTCACTGTGGTTCTAGCTTGCCATGCTAATGGCCAGAAAATCCCATGGTGATATTCAAAAGGAAGACCTTGCCAAAAGAGACCTTTCCAGCCGGCGTCATCATAAAAGCTAACTCGAAGGGATGGATGAAGAAAAGATGAGCGAGTGGTTAAGGTAAGTTTAAGTTTACGCGAAGAGGCCGGGTGGCTTTTTTCACGCAGCTCTGTCCATGTTGATATACGTATGTTTGTGATTGCACATTTGCGTACATTTTGGGAGTGAACAGAGTTGTTAGAACGCTGGTTTTTAATATATTATTAAAGTTTGACTGACCTATCTGACTGTTTTTTTGACATTCCTTTAGCGCAGTTAGATGCGGCTTACAACACGGGGCGGCTTATAGGTGGACAAAGTTTTGAAATATGCCGTTCATTGAAGGCGCGGCTTTTAACCCAGGGCGCCTTATGGTGCGGAAAATACGGTAGTTTTCATAATTGTATATCCTCGGGCAAAAATCAACAGGAAGTTGGCAATTCCCCTTTCAAGACAAAAAAGTACTAAAAACAGTCACTTTTGCCTTTTTGAGCTGTAATTTGACCCCCTTAACACGCTTCAAAACTCACCAAACTGAACGCACACATCAGGACTGGCAAAAATTGTGATCTAATAAAAAAACCTAACCCCAAATTTAAAAATTGCGCTCTAGAGCAATTTTTGAATTAAACGGAGAAAAAACTGCTCCTCGGAAGAAAAAAATGACAAAACTGCCTGTAACTCCCACTGGGAAGGTCGGAGAGACATGAAACAAAATCCTCTCCGTAGGTCTCACTTAGACCTACATTTCATAAATTGACAACCCCCAGCAAAAATCAACAGGAAGTTTGCTATTCCCCCTTCAACACAACATTTTTGTAAAAACCGGTCACCTTTCTTCAAACATTATCTCCTCTGAGCGCGTTTGTCGTTTCGGCTTCAAACTAACACAGGAGAGAGATTAAACCCTTGTGTATAAAATAACAGAACAGCGTTTTAATACCTGCTCCGGTTTTGATTTTATGACCCTTCAAAGAGCCGCTGCGCTGATGCTGCTGCTCTGCTGTTTTTTCAAGAAGGCTGCTTAAAAGCAGGCAGCACCAACGTGCCCACACAATGCAGACAAGGTAGGTACACTACACAAAAGTATTGGGACAATTCGGACTAAAAGTAGACAAAAGTATTGGGACACTTATGACTACCACTAAACAAAAGTATTGGGACAATTCGGACTAAAAGTAGACAAAAGTATTGGGACAAGTTTGACGAAAACTGAACAAAAGTATTGGGACACTTACACTGGAAAAAAATATTGGGACACTTAGGAATACCACTGAACAAAAGTATTGGGCCACTTAGGACGAAAACTGGACAAAAGTATTGGGACACTTACACTGGACAAAAGTATTGGGACACTTATGGCAACTACTTGACAAAAGTATTGGGACACTTAGGACTAAAACTGGACAAAAGTTTTGGGACACTTAGGACTAAAACTGGACAAAAGTATTGGGACACTTGGGACGTAAACTGGACAAAAGTATTGGGACACTGGGGACTAATATTTGACAAAAGTATTGGGACACTTAGGACGAAAACTGGACAAAAGTATTGGGACACTTGGGACTAAAACTGGACAAAAGTTTTGGGACACTTCGGACTAACACTAGACAAAAGTTTTGGGACACTTAGGACTACAACTGGACAAAAGTATTGGGACACTTAGGACTACCTTTGGACTAAAGTTTTGGGACACCTATACTGGACACAAGTATTGGGACACTTAGGACTAAAACTTGACAAAAGTATTGGGACACTTAGGACTTGAACTGGACAAAAGTATTGGGACACTTAGGACTACCACTTGACAAAAGTATTGGGACACTTAGGACTAACACTGGACAAAAGTATTGGGACACTTACACTGGCCAAAAGTATTGGGACGCTTACACTGGACATAAGTATTGAGACACTTAGGACTACAACTGGACAAAAGTATTAGGACACTTACACTGGCCAAAAGTATTGGGACACTTAGGACTACAACTTGACAAAAGTATTGGGACACTTAGGACTACAACTGGGCAAAAGTATTGGGACACTTAGGACTACAACTGGACAAAAGTATTAGGATCTTACACTGGCCAAAAGTATTGGGACACTTAGGACTACAACTTGACAAAAGTATTAGGATCTTACACTGGCCAAAAGTATTGGGACACTTAGGACTACAACTGGGAAAAAGTATTGGGACACTTAGGACTACAACTGGAAAAAAGTAGTAGGATCTTACACTGGCCAAAAGTATTGGGACACTTAGGACTACAACTGGACAAAAGTATTAGGATCTTACACTGGCCAAAAGTATTGGGACACTTAGGACTACAACTGGACAAAAGTATTAGGATCTTACACTGGCCAAAAGCATTGGGACACTTAGGACTACAACTTGACAAAAGTATTGGGACACTTGGGACTACAACTGGGCAAAAGTATTGGGACACTTAGGACTACCAGTGGACAAAAGTATTGGGACACCTACACTGGCCAAAAGTATTGGGACACTTAGGACGACAACTTGACAAAAGTATTGGGACACTTAGGACTAAAACTGGAAAAAAGTATTGGGACACCTACACTGGACAAATGCATTGGGACACTTAGGACTACAACTTGACACAAGTATTGGGACACTTACTACTAAAACTGGACAAAAGTATTGGGACACTTAGGACTACCACTGGAAAAAAGTATTGGGACACCTACACTGGACAAATGCATTGGGACACTTAGGACTACAACTTGACACAAGTATTGGGACACTTACTACTAAAACTGGACAATAGTATTGGGACACTTAGGACTAGCACCTGCCAAATACGCGGGCCCGACCAACGCTGCTTGCAGCTTTAATTCCTGTTAATTCCCATATATTCCCATGGAAAGTTTCCAACTTTGAATATTCCCGGAATTTTGCAACCCTACTCCTGTCATTGGTATTTTTGAGAACTTTGTACGTGTACCTGGTGGGTTTCGCAGGTTTAACGGAGTAATCTTCATCTCCAGAGTCTTCATCGCTACAGGAGTCATCAACATCATCATCGCTGGCTTCTCTTGAAGGTAATGCCTCTTTGTTGACCTAAAAAGGTACGCAGGACACTTTAACTAAAGGAGAGCGGGAGGGGTTTTTGTCGTTATAAACGACTACACGAACAAGACAAGTGCAAAATGCGAACTAACACTATCTTGGTGTTGGTGTCTGGCCATGCTCATACCTGCCAACTTTTGAAATCAGAAAAACCTAGTAGCCTAGGTCCAGGGTTCGCCCCCCGACGCAAAATGATTGATTGCATTCAGACAGGTTAAAATGTTGCTAAAACCATCACTTTTCTATCAGTCACAGTGACTTTTCAAAACAAAAATATTACAGCAAAAATCATATGGGTTGATTGACATGTTTATTCTGTAAGCTAACTTCAATAGTTTGAAATGATTTTGACAGTTAATGCCAGTTATCCTGTCAACCTTTCACAAGACTTCAATTTGTTCATTGAAATTTTACAGTAAACAAATGGTAAAACAGTACTAAACAATTCCATTAAAAAAAAAATTGGTGTCATTATTAACTTTCTGTCCAAGCTTGTATAATCTACTGCCTTGTTCAATTGTAAAAAATATTTTGTGCCTAAAATTCACATTTCTATCACAATTATCATACTGTAAACATGGTAAGCTAACTTCATTAAAATTAATAGTCCTGTCAATAGCATGGAATTACAATTCAAATGTAGTTTTTTTGTAAGCCTTTCAAAAGAATTCAAAATATGAAAAATTCATGAAAATTAATTGAAGCCATCAGACACTTGAAAAGTGGCACATCACATCTCTAATGTAATCATTTGAACTTTTCAACAGAAATAGCACTGCAAAAATATTAAGGACATACTTCTGTATTTTGGTAGTTATGCTGTCAACATTTAACAAGATTTCTTCAACTTGGACTTGAAAGCATAAATAGTATAAACACGTTTAACAGTATAACAGTACTAAACAATTCCAATAGATAACATTGGTGTCAGTACCTTTTTGTGGCTAAAATCCAAATGTATTCTATCAGATTGATCATACTGCAAAAATGATATGGTAACTTTATAAGTTTACTTCATTAAAATGTATTGCCTCCGTAAATAAAACTTCGGCATTTATCACATCCAAAGAATCTGTTTGGGCGACGAAAAACGGTGAAAGTTTTCCACTTGTATCGCTAGCAACGGCATTAGACTTGTGTTTTTTTGTCCCAACGTGGTCTTTTACATGGCTAATTCCTCCGTGTCCGATCGAAAAATCTTGTCTGCACAAGGTGCAATTCGCGTAGTTTTCACCCTTTTTGGAACGGATAATTATTCCCGGATAGGCTTTTGAATATTCTTCACGGAATGACTGCAGTTTTTCTTTTCGGTTTAAGACTCGTTTGCCATTTTTCTCCGGCTGATTCCATGATCGTTCGCTCGTTTGGAAACAATGGCAACTGGTGCCTCGTGCTTGGCAGCGGTGCTATAAATAGCCTTGCGCATGGCATTCGGAATGGCTCGATAGGAAGTTACGGGAAGCAGTGTCGATTGTCATTGTTGTTGCGCGATTTCGTGAATAAAACTTTAAAAAAAATAAAAAATGTAATTAGTGAAAAACCGTATTTTTTATCACTGCAACCGTAACCCGGAATAGGTTGATGAAAACCGTACTAATTACGGGAAAACCGGAGTAGTTGGCAGGTATGTTTAATGCATCCAGCGGGGGCATCACAACAAAATTAGGCATAAAAATGTGTTAATTCCACGACTGTATATATGGGTTTATATCGGAATCGGTAATTAAGAGTTGGACAATATCGGAATATCGGCAAAAAAGCCATTATCGGACGTCTCTACTCACAATGTCTGAATGCTAAAAACGTTATGACAGACAGCCTTAAAAAACAGAATGGAATTTTCCCTTTTTTTTACTGAATGAGACATTCAGAATGTACATGAAAATAAAGAATGTGGGATTTACAATATCAACTATGAAGGATAAAACACTGAATATTGACAACATATGAACGTCACACCCCCTCTCCATCCACATATTTTACAATCAAGCGAAATGCAACAAAAATGCAACAGTGAAATATGAACGCGAAGGGTAAAAAAAAAAGCACCTACAATCTGATATATCTGATACATCACTAAGCTTTACAACTTTGTTGTAAAAATCTCCCTCCACGTCTGTCCCTGACACCCGCATTTCAGGCTGTGGAAACGCTCCCCACCCACACTGCTTGGTGCCTCGTCTGAGCTGCTGTGACTTACATTACCATAGTAACTAATTACATGACCATAGTAACTAGTATATCATACCTGCCAACTTTTGAAATCAGAAAAACCTAGTAGCCAGGGTCCAGGGGCCGCAGGCCCCAGTAGGTCCAGGACAAAGTCCTGGTGGGGGGTTCAGCTTCGCCCCCCGACGCAAAATGATTATTAGCATTCAGACAGGTTAAAATGTTGCTAAAACCATCACTGTTTGGGCGACGAAAAACGTTGAAAGTTTTCCACTTGTATCGCTAGCAACGGCATTAGACTTGTGTTTTTTTGTCCCAACGTGGTCTTTTACATCGCTAATTCCTCCGTGTCCGATCGAAAAATC
The DNA here is from genome assembly GCF_033978685.3 of Nerophis lumbriciformis. Lineage (NCBI taxonomy): Eukaryota > Metazoa > Chordata > Actinopteri > Syngnathiformes > Syngnathidae > Nerophis > Nerophis lumbriciformis. Next base: position 53,375,568 of record NC_084558.2, on the reverse strand, counting down.
TTGTCTGCACAAGGTGCAATTCGCGTAGTTTTCACCATTTTTGGAACGGATAATTTATTCCCGGATAGGCTTTTGAATATTCTTCACGGAATGACTGCACTTTTCTTTTCGGTTTAAGACTCGTTTGCCATTTTTCTCCGGCTGATTCCATGATCGTTCGCTCGTTTGGAAACAATGGCAACTGGTGCCTCGTGCTTGGCAGCGGTGCTATAAATAGCCTCGCGCATGGCATTCGGAATGGCTCGATAGGAAGTTACGGGAAGCAGTGTCGATTGTCATTGTTGTTACGCCATTTCGTGAATAAAACTTTAAAAAAAAAAAAAAATTTTTTAATGAATGAAAAACCGATGTTCCGTACCTCTGTTGTCGAGGCGGCCGATTGGAGCTGTGGCCGCAAGGTAGTTGGTGCCTGTCGTGGCGGTAATCCTAGAACCCGTTGGTGGACACCGGCGGTGAGGGATGCCGTCAAGCTGAAGAAGGAGTCCTATCGGGTTCTTTTGGCTCATAGGACTCCTGACGCAGCAGACAGGTACCGACAGGCCAGGCGGTGTGCGGCTTCAGCGGTCGCGGAGGCAAAAACTCGGACATGGGAGGAGTTCGGTGAGGCCATGGAAAAAGACTTCCGGACGGCTTCGAAGCAATTCTGGACCACCATCCGCCGCCTCAGGAAGGGGAAGCAGTGCAGTGTCAACACCGTGTGGGGATGGTGCTCTGTTGACCTCGACTGCGGATGTTGTGGATCGGTGGAGAGAATACTTCGAAGACCTCCTCAATCCTACCAGCACGTCTTCCTATGAGGAAGCAGGGCCTGGGGAATCTGTGGTGGGCTCTCCTATTTCTGGGGCTGAGGTTGCCGAGGTAGTTAAAAAGCTCCTCGGTGGCAAGGCCCCGGGGGTGGATGAGATCCGCCCGGAGTTCCTTAAGGCTCTGGATGTTGTGGGGCTGTCTTGGTTGACAAGACTCTGCAACATCGCGTGGACATCGGGGGCGGTACCTCTGGATTGGCAGACCGGGGTGGTGGTTCCTCTCTTTAAGAAGGGGAACCGGAGGGTGTGTTCCAACTATCGTGGGATCACACTCCTCAGCCTTCCCGGTAAAGTCTATTCAGGTGTACTGGAGAGGAGGCTACGCCGGATAGTCGAACCTCGGATTCAGGAGGAACAGTGTGGTTTTCGTCCTGGTCGTGGAACTGTGGACCAGCTCTATACTCTCGGCAGGGTCCTTGAGGGTGCATGGGAGTTTGCCCAACCAGTCTACATGTGCTTTGTGGACTTGGAGAAGGCATTTGACCGTGTACCCCGGGAAGTCCTGTGGGGAGTGCTCAGAGAGTATGGGGTAACGGACTGTCTGATTGTGGCGGTTCGCTCCCTGTATAATCGGTGTCAGAGCTTGGTCCGCATTGCCGGCAGTAAGTCGGACACGTTTCCAGTGAGGGTTGGACTCCGCCAAGGCTGCCCTTTGTCACCGATTCTGTTCATAACCTTTATGGACAGAATTTCTAGGCGCAGTCAAGGCGTTGAGGGTATCTGGTTTGGTAGCTGCAGGATTAGGTCTCTGCTTTTTGCAGATGATGTGGTCCTGATGGCTTCATCTGGCCAAGATCTTCAGCTCTCACTGGATCGGTTCGCAGCCGAGTGTGAAGCGACTGGGATGGGAATCAGCACCTCCAAATCCGAGTCCATGGTTCTCGCCCGGAAAAGGGTGGAGTGCCATCTCCGGGTTGAGGAGGAGATCTTGCCCCAAGTGGAGGAGTTCAAGTACCTCGGAGTCTTGTTCACGAGTGAGGGAAGAGTGGATCGTGAGATCGACAGGCGGATCGGTGCGGCATCTTCAGTAATGCGGACGCTGTATCGATCCGTTGTGGTGAAGAAGGAGCTGAGCCAGAAGGCAAAGCTCTCGATTTACCGGTCGATCTACGTTCCCATCCTCACCTATGGTCATGAGCTTTGGGTCATGACCGAAAGGACAAGATCACGGGTACAAACGGCCGAAATGAGTTTCCTCCGCCGGGTGGCGGGGCTCTCCCTTAGAGATAGGGTGAGAAGCTCTGTCATCCGGGGGGAGCTCAAAGTAAAGCCGCTGCTCCTCCACATCGAGAGGAGCCAGATGAGGTGGTTCGGGCATCTGGTCAGGATGCCACCCGAACGCCTCCCTCGGGAGGTGTTTCGGGCACGTCCGACCGGTAGGAGGCCACGGGGAAGACCCAGGACACGTTGGGAAGACTATGTCTCCCGGCTGGCCTGGGAACGCCTCGGGATCCCCCGGGAGGAGCTGGACGAAGTGGCTGGGGAGAGGGAAGTCTGGGCTTCCCTGCTTAGGCTGCTGCCCTCGCGACCCGACCTCGGATAAGCGGAAGAAGATAGATGGATGGATGGATGGATGGAATGAAAAACCGTATTTTTTATCACTGCAACCGTAACCCGGAATAGGTTGATGAAAACCGTACTAATTACGGGAAAACCGGAGTAGTTGGCAGGTATGCATGGTGGACGACCGGTAAAAATGGTAAAAGTCACCTGGTCTTTCGAGGCGTCGTCCTTCACACTCTCGTCCTGTTTAGCGGACTCCCCGTCTCCATCTTCGGCTGCCGTGGTAGGAGAGGGAGGGAGCTTTTTACTGCACTTTCGGCCCACGGATTTAGCCGCGCCACCTCGGGGGAGCTTAGCGGGTGTGATCGTGGCTCCATTGGATGCTTTTTCCGTCTCTGCACTTTCACACCTGGTTGTTTGGGAAAGGATGTTCGGATAAGAACTGATGGGATGAAGCACAATTTCAAGCGGAGCTTCCTTACACTTCCGAGTCAGGGTGATCTTCAGGAAGGGCTGCTTCCGTGTCCTCGGGCAGGCAGGCCTCATCTGAGGCGACATCAGTAAAACATTACAGGCTGTGGAAGAAAACCACCAACGCTCTGTGCTGACTGACCTTCACCTTCTTCGCTACTCTTTTCACTCGCTTTACTTTTCTTCTTTGCCGGCTTTGCAGCAGAGGCGTCCACCTTGCTTTTCAGTTTCTTCTTGACTTTAGAGGACAGGGTTCCTCCTTCGTTCTCTTTCTCTCCGTCCTCCGCCTCCGAGCATAAGAGGCTGTCCTCTTCCACCTCGTCTTCCTCCTCGCTGGCGCTGAGCTTGCCAGCGGCTTTCTTCCCTTTTAGGCAGAAAAAAAAGGAGTTGAGGCCCACCATGGATCATTCATTTACGCATCACGGGGTGCACTCACTCTTTCTGCCTTTTGACTTCCCCTGGCTCTTCTTGGGTGGGTTCTTCACCACGAGTGACTTGAGTTTCTTCCGGCTTAGCTGCACTTCCAGTATCTTCTCTAGCAGCTTGGAAAAATACTCAATGTCCAGTTTGCGTCTCTCCCCTGCCAAAGAAACACCAAGAGTGAACTTTCGGAATGTGTCTTTTACAAACTACAAACCCCGTTTCCATATGAGTTGGGAAATGGTGTTGGATGTAAATATAAACGGAATACAATGATTTGCAAATCCTTTTCAAGCCATATTCAGTTGAATATGCTACAAAGACAACATATTTGATGTTCAAACTCATAAAGTTTTTTGTTTTTTTTGCAAATAATCATTAACTTTAGAATTTGATGGCAGCAACACGTGACAAAGAAGTTGGGAAAGGTGGCAATAAATACTGATAAAGTTGAGGAATGCTCATCAAACACTTATTTGGAACATCCCACAGGTGTGCAGGCTAATTGGGAACAGGTGGGTGCCATGATTGGGTATAAAAGTAAATGCTCAGTCTTTCACAAACAAGGATGGGGCGAGGGTCACCACTTTGTCAACAAATGCGTGAGCAAATTGTTGAACAGTTTAAGAAAAACCTTTCTCAACCAGCTATTGCAAGGAATTGAGGGATTTCACCATCTACGCTCCGTAATATCATCAAAGGGTTCAGAGAATCTGGAAAAATCACTGCACGTAAGCAGCTGAGCCCGTGACCTTCCATCCCTCAGGCTGTACTGCATCAACAAGCGACATCAGTGTGTAAAGGATATCACCACATGGGCTCAGGAACACTTCAGAAACCCACTGTCAGTAACTACAGTTGGTCGCTACATCTGTAAGTGCAAGTTAAAACTCTCCTTTGCAAGGCGAAAACCGTTTATCAACAACACCCAGAAACGCCGTCGGCCTCGCTGGGCCTGAGCTCATCTAAGATGGACTGATACAAAGTGGAAAAGTGGTCTGACGAGTCCACATTTCAAATAGTTTTTGGAAACTGTGGTCGTCGTGTCCTACGGACCAAAGAGGAAAAGAACCATACGGACTGTTCTAGGCGCAAAGTTGAAAAGCCATCATCTGTGATGGTATGGGGGTGTATTAGTGGCCAAGACATGGGTAACTTACACATGCTGAAAGGTACATGCAGGTTTTGGAGCAACATCCAAGCAACGTTACCATGGACGCCCCTGCTTATTTCAGCAAGACAATGCCAAACCACGTGTTACATCAATGTGGCTTCATAGTAAAAGAGTGCGGGTACTAGACTGGCCTGCCTGTAGTCCAGGCCAGAAAATGTGTGGCGCATTATGAAGCCTGAAATACCACAACGGAGACCCCCGGACTGTTGAACAACTTAAGCTGTACATCAAGCAAGAATGGGAAAGAATTCCACCTGAGAAGCTTCAAAAATGTGTCTCCTCAGTTCCCAAATCGTTTACTGAGTGTTGTTAAAAGGAAAGGCCATGTAACACAGTGGTGAACATGCCCTTTCCCAACTATTTTGGCACGTGTTGCAGCCATGAAATTCTAAGTTAATTATTATTTGCCAAAAAAAAAAAAAGTTTATGAGTTTGAACATCAAATATGTTGTCTTTGTAGTGCATTCAATTGAATATGGGTTGAAAATGATTTGCAAATCATTGTATTCCGTTTCTATTTACATCTAACACAATTTCCCAACTCATATGGAAACGGGGTTTGTACAGCGGCGCCTCCACTTACAGGCTACAATTGTGCAGTACCTCAAAACACTCGCATCTCAATTCTGCCTCCCCCCATTTAAATGAATTAAAAATCAATTTAAACTGTGCTCGGTCCTCTCAAAACACCACAATTTCAACATCTAGCCTGCTTTTAAAAGCAAAAATGTACTTGTACATAAGAAATATAGTTTGAAAAACAATACAATAACATGTGCTCATGTTCAACCACTTTAGTCAGAAAAAAACAACTTTTTCCACTCCAAATAATACCACAGAAGTTTTATGAAATAATGTAATGGGGACCAAAGGAGTTATTGTTGTTTATGTTGCACACAGAAGTTTTTGAGTGACGATGAAAATATTTGAATTGACAGCAGGCCAATTTGTAGAGTCAGTACTAGACATACCAAACTAAAACACATCAAATACTGCATCAGCAGCTACTCCATTTTTTTTCATGGATAAATGTCCGATAAATGGACCTTTTTGGCTGCATGCTGCCGAGGGTTGACGGTGCTGCGGTCGGGCTGACTTAGTTCACCGGTAAGACGTTTTTATTCATTTGTTTCTCTAGTGGGGCAAACAAGTATTTAGTCAGCCACCGATTGTGCAAGTTCTCCCACTTAAAATGATGACAGAGGTCTGTAATTTTCATCATAGGTACACTTCAACTGTGAGAGACAGAATGTGAAAAAAAAATCCAGGAATTCACATTGTAGGATTTTTAAAGAATTTATTTGTAAATTATGGTGGAAAATAAGTATTTGGTCAATAACAAAAATTCAACTCAATACTTTGTAATATAACCTTTGTTGGCAATAACAGAGGTCAAACGATTACTATAGGTCTTTACCAGGTTTGCACACACAGTAGCTGGCATTTTGGCCCATTCCTCCATGCAGATCTTCTCGAGAGCAGTGATGTTTTAGGGCTGTCGCCGAGCAACACGGACTTTCAACTCCCTCCACAGATTTTCTATGGGGTTGAGGTCTGGAGACTGGCTAGGCCACTCCAGGACTTTCAAATGCTTCTTACGGAGCCACTCCTTCGTTGCCCGGGCGGTGTGTTTGGGATCATTGTCATGCTGGAAGCTTTCATCTTCAAAGCTCTCACTGATGGAAGGAGGTTTTGGCTCAAAATCTCACGATACATGGCCCCGTTCATTCTTTCCTTAACACGGATCAGTCGGCCTGTCCCCTTAGCAGAAAAACAGCCCCAAAGCATGATGTTTCCACCCCCATGCTTCACAGTAGGTATGGTGTTCTTGGGATGCAACTCAGTATTCTTCTTCCTCCAAACACGACGAGTTGAGTTTATACCAAAAAGTTCTATTTTGGTTTCATCTGACCACATGACATTCTCCCAATCCTCTGCTGTATCATCCATGTGCTCTCTGGCAAACTTCAGAGGGGCCTGGACATGCACTGGCTTAAGCAGGGGGACACGTCTGGCACTGCAGGATTTGATTCCCTGTCGGCGTAGTGTGTTACTGATGGTAACCTTTGTTACTTTGGTCCCAGCTCTCTGCAGGTCATTCACCAGGTCCCCCCGTGTGGTTCTGGGATTTTTGCTCACCGTTCTCATGATCATTTTGACCCCACGAGATGAGATCTTGCGTGGAGCCCCAGATCGAGGGAGATTATCAGTGGTCTTGTATGTCTTCCATTTTCTGATAATTGCTCCCACAGTTGATTTTTTCACACCAAGCTGCTTGCCTATTGTAGATTCACTCTTCCCAGTCTGGTGCAGGTCTACAATTCTTTTCCTAGTGTCCTTTGACAGCTCTTTGGTCTTGGCCATAGTGGAGTTTGGAGTCTGACTGTTTGAGGCTGTGGACAGGTGTCTTTTATACAGATAAGTTCAAACAGGTGCCATTAATACAGGTAACAAGTGGAGGACAGAAGAGCTTCTTAAAGAAGAAGTTACAGGTCTGTGAGAGCCAGAGATCTTCCTTGTTTGAAGTGACCAAATACTTATTTTCCACCATGATTTACAAATAAATTCTTTAAAATTCCTACAATGTGAATTCCTGGATTTTTTCATTTTTTTTTCACATTCTGTCTCTCACAGTTGAAGTGTACCTATGATGAAAATGACAGACCTCTGTCTTCATTTTAAGTGGGAGAACTTGCACAATCGGTGGCTGACTAAATACTTTTTTGCCCCACTGTAGTTCACCGGTAAGACGTTTTTATTCATTTGTTTCTCTGATTCAGCTGTTCTTTTTTTCCCCCTCCTTTGCACTGTCTCAGTTCCAAATGTTGGCGGGCAGGATTGTGTCGATCTGTGGATAGTCCCTACTTTAACTGCAGCGGCAGGGAGGCTGGTAAGTCAATGCTCGAAAACTTCAAGCAGAACAAAAATCAGCATTTACCTTGTAGCTCAGGGGTGCTCATTACGTCGATCGCAAGCTACCGGTCGATCGTGGAGGGTGTGTCAGTCGATCGCCAGCCAGGCATGAAAAAAAATAGTCCTAAAAATGAGCGATCATAAATCTTCACTATGACGTCACTTTCGTCACTTGATTGACATTCACGGCACCCGAGGGTCTTCTGAGATGACGCTGGCTGCTGCCAGCTCATTAAAATGACCGACTGGAAGGCGAGAAACACTTTATTTCAACAGACTCTGGCGCCGTACCTGTCGTCAAAACTCCAAAGACCGACTGCACAGTTGCACAGTTGCGCTAACAAAATAGGAGTCTCAGAAAGCTGGCGTGCACAAGCTAGCAAGCTACGGAGTTTGCCGACAATGTATTTCTTGTAAAGTGTATACAAAGGAGTACGGAAGCTGGACAAATAAGATGCCAAAGACCAACCACTTTCATGTGGTATTGGCAGAGGTGGGTAGAGTAGCCAGAAATTGTACTCAAGTAAGAGTACTGTTACTTTAGAGATTTATTACTCAAGTAAAAGTAAGGAGTAGTCACCCAAATATTTACTTGAGTAAAAGTAAAAAGTATGTTGTAAAAAAACTACTCAAGTACTGAGTAACTGATGAGTAACATACACACACACATCATATATATATATATATATATATATATATATATATATATATATATATATATATATATATATATATATATATATATATATATACATACACACACACACATATATACATATATATATATATATACACACACACATATATATATATATATATACACATACATTGATATATACAGTATATAATTTATATATATATTTTTTGCCGTTTTTGTTTACATGTTAATAGTGTTTTAATGAATATACATGCATGTTTAACACATATAGATTCCTTTCTTTCATGAAGACAAGAATATAAGTTGGTGTATTACCTGATTCTGATGACTTGCATTGATTGGAATCAGACAGTAGTGATGACAAACGTCCACGTTTTCAAATGGAGGAGAAAAAAAGTTCCTCCTATCTGTCTAATACCACATGAAAGTGGTTGGTTTTTGGCATCTTATATGTCCAGCTTCCATATTCGTTTTTATACACTTTACAAGAAATACATTGGCGGCAAACTCCGTAGCTTGCTAGCTTGTTTGCGCAGGCTTTCGGAGACTCTTATTTTGAAAGCGCAGGCGCGATGGAGCGGCACTTTTATTGTGAAGACAGGAACTGTGCAGTCAGTCTTTAGGCTTTTGACGGGATGTACGGTTGAAATAAAAAATGGTCTTTTTTCCTTCACAGTTTTGATTGATTGATTGGAACTTGTATTAGTAGATTGCACAGTACAGTACATATTCCGTACAATTGACCACTAAATGGTAACACCCCAATAAGTTTTTCAACTTGTTTAAGTCAGGTCATGTGACCGCCTGGCTCTGTTTGATTGGTCCAACGTCACCAGTGACTGCATCTGATTGGTGGAACGGAGTGAACGTCACCAGTGACTGTATTTGTTGAAACGCAGGCACTATGAAGGTCTGTCTGACAGACCAAAACAAACAAAGCGTGCATTAACAGATCGATTAAAATTAGTAGCGAGTAGCGAGCTGAATGTAGATAAAAGTAGCGGAGTAAAAGTAGCGTTTCTTCTCTATAAATATACTCAAGTAAAAGTAAAAGTATGTTGCATTAAAACTACTCTTAGAAGTACAATTTATCCCAAAAGTTACTCAAGTAGATGTAACGGAGTAAATGTAGCGCGTTACTACCCACCTCTGGGTATTGGACAGAAAGGAGGACTTTTTTTCTCCTCCATTCGAAAATGCGGACCTTATCAGCACCACTGCATAATCAATGCAAGTCATCAGAATCAGGTAATACACCAACTTATATTCTTGTCTTCATGAAAGAAAGGAATCTATATGTGTTAAACATGCTTGTATTATCTTTAAACACCTTTAACTTATTAACAATATTAACTATATGTGTTAAACATGCTTGTATTATCTTTAAACACCTTTAACTTATTAACAATATTAACGGCGTGGCGCAGTGGGAGAGTGGCCGTGCGCAACCCAAGGGTCGCTGGTTCAATCCCCACCTAGTACCAACCTCGTCATGTCCGTTGTGTCCTGAGCAAGACACTTCACCCTTGCTCCTGATGGGTGCTGGTTAGCGCCTTGCATGGCAGCTCCCTCCATCAGTGTGTGAATGTGCGTGTGAATGGGTAAATGTGGAAGTAGTGTCAAAGCGCTTTGAGTACCTTGAAGGTAGAAAAGCGCTATACAAGTACAACCCATTTATCATTTAACTATATGTGTTAAACATGCTTGTATTATCTTTAAACACCTTTAAGTTGTTAACAATATTAACTATATGTATTAAACATGCTTGTATTATCTTTAAACACCTTTAACTTATTAACAATATTAACTATATGTGTTAAACATGCTTGTACTATCTTTAAACACCTTTAAGTTGTTAACAATATTAACTATATGTATTAAACATGCTTGTATTATCATTAAACACCTTTAATTTTTTAACAATATTAACTGTGTTAAACATGCTTGTGTTATCATTAAACACCTTTAACTTGTTAACAATATTAACTATATGTATTAAACATGCTTGTATTATCATTAAACACCTTTAATTTTTTAACAATATTAACTATATGTGTTAAACATGCTTGCATTATCTTTAAACACCTTTTACTTGTTAACAATATTAACTATATGTATTAAACATACTTGTATTATCATTAAACACCTTTAATTTTTTAACAATATTAACTATATGTGTTAAACATGCTTGCATTATCTTTAAACACCTTTCACTTATTAACAATATTAACTATATGTGTTAAACATGCTTGTATTATCTTTAAACACCTTTAAGTTGTTAACAATATTAACTATATGTATTAAACATACTTGTATTATCATTAAACACCTTTAACTTATTAACAATATTAACTATATGTGTTAAACATGCTTGCATTATCATTAAACACCTTTAACTTGTTAACAATATTAACTATATGTATTAAACATGATTGCATTATCTTTAAACACCTTTTACTTGTTAACAATATTAACTATATGTATTAAACATACTTGTATTATCTTTAAACACCTTTAACTTATTAACAATATTAACTATATGTGTTAAACATGCTTGCATTATCATTAAACACCTTTAACTTGTTAACAAAAACATATATTTCATAAATAAGTAAATGTAAATGATATATTGTCTGCATTGTGTGGGCACGCTGGTGCTTCCTGCTTTTAAGCAGCCATCTTAAAAAAACAGCAGCGCAGCAGCATCAGCGGGTCTTTGAAGGGTCATAAAATCAAAACGGGAGCAGGTATCAAAACTCTTTCGCCAACTTTTAATCAGAAGGGTTCAATCTCTCTCCTGTGTTAGTTTGAAGCCGAAACAACAAACGCGCTCAGAGGAGATAATGTTTGAAGAAAGGTGACCGGTTTTTACAAAAATTTAGTTTAGAAGGGGGAATAGCAAACTTCCTGTTGATTTTTGCTGGGGGTTGTCAATTTATGAAATGTAGGTCTAAGTGAGACCTACATAGAGGTTTTTGTTTCATGTCTCTCCGACCTTCCCAGTGGGAGTTACAGGCAGTTTTGTCATTTTTTTCTTCCGAGGAGCAGTTTTTTCTGCGTTTTATTCAAAAATTGCGCTAGAGCGCAATTTTTGAGATTTGGCGTTAGGTTTTTCTATTAGATCGCAATTTTTGCCAGTCCTGATGTGTGTGTTCAGTTCGGTGAGTTTTGAAGCATGTTAAGGGGGTCAAATTACAGCTCAAAGAGGCGGCGGAATAATACTTTTGTCCAGTGTAAGTGTCCCAATACTTTTGTCAAGTTGTAGTCCTAAGTGTCCCAATACCTTTGTCCAGTGGTAGTCATAAGTGTCCCAATACTTTTGTCAAGTTTAGGCGTAAGTGTCCCAATACTTTTGTCCAGTGTAAGTGTCCCAAGACTTTTGTCCAGTGGTAGTCCTAAGTGTCCAAATACTTTTGTCTACTTTTAGTCCGAAGTGTCCCAATACTTTTGTTCAGTGGTAGTCCTAAGTGTCCCAATACCTTTGTCCAGTTTTCGTCCTAAGTGTCCCAATACTTTTGTCAAGTTGTAGTCCTAAGTGTCCCAATACTTTTGTCCGTACTTTTGAGGAGCAGTTTTTTCTGCATTTTTAGAGCGCAATTTTGAGATTTGGGGTTAGGTTTTTTTATTAGATCGCAATTTTTGCCAGTCCTGATGTGTGTGTTCACTTCGGTGAGTTTTGAAGCATGTTAAGGGGGTCAAATTACAGCTCAAAGAGGCAAAAGTGACTGTTTTTAGTACATTTTTGTCTTGAAGGGGGAATTGCCAACTTCCTGTTGATTTTTGCCCAAGGAAATTAATTAATGTAAAATAGGGCTAAGTGAGCCCTACATAGAGGTTTTTGTTTCATGTCTCTACAACATTCGTACTGGGAGTTATAAGCAGTTTTCTTTCTAGGGGGCGCTAGAGCGCAATTTTGAGTTTTGGGGTTCGGTTTTTTTTATTAAAAGACAATTTTCGCAGGTCCTGATGTGTGGGTCAAATATGGTGAGTTTTGAAGCATGTTAAGTGGGTCAAATTAGTGCTCAAAGAGGCGGCGGAATAATACTTTTGTCCAGTGTAAGTGTCCCAATACTTTTGTCAAGTTGTAGTCCTAAGTGTCCCAATACCTTTGTCCAGTGGTAGTCATAAGTGTCCCAATACTTTTGTCAAGTTTAGGCGTAAGTGTCCCAATACTTTTGTCCAGTGTAAGTGTCCCAAGACTTTTGTCCAGTGGTAGTCCTAAGTGTCCAAATACTTTTGTCTACTTTTAGTCCGAAGTGTCCCAATACTTTTGTTCAGTGGTAGTCCTAAGTGTCCCAATACCTTTGTCCAGTTTTCGTCCTAAGTGTCCCAATACTTTTGTCAAGTTGTAATCCTAAGTGTCCCAATACTTTTGTCCATACTTTTGAGGAGCAGTTTTTTCTGCATTTTTAGAGCGCAATTTTGAGATTTGGGGTTAGGTTTTTTTATTAGATCGCAATTTTTGCCAGTCCTGATGTGTGTGTTCAGTTCGGTGAGTTTTGAAGCATGTTAAGGGGGTCAAATTACAGCTCAAAGAGGCAAAAGTGACTGTTTTTAGTACATTTTTGTCTTGAAGGGGGAATTGCCAACTTCCTGTTGATTTCTGCCCGAGGAAATTAATTAATGAAAAGTAGGGCTAAGTGAGCCCTATATAGAGGTTTTTGTTTCATGTCTCTACAACATTCGTACTGGGAGTTATAAGCAGTTTTCTTTCTAGGGGGGCGCTAGAGCGCAATTTTGAGTTTTGGGGTTCGGTTTTTTTATTAAAAGACAATTTTCGCAGGTCCTGATGTGTGGGTCAAATATGGTGAGTTTTGAAGCATGTTAAGTGGGTCAAATTAGTGCTCAAAGAGGCGGCGGAATAATACTTTTGTCCAGTGTAAGTGTCCCAATACTTTTGTCAAGTTGTAGTCCTAAGTGTCCCAATACTTTTGTCCAGTTTAGGCGTAAGTGTCCCAATACTTTTGTCCAGTGTAAGTGTCCCAAGACTTTTGTCCAGTGGTAGTCCTAAGTGTCCAAATACTTTTGTCTACTTTTAGTCCGAAGTGTCCCAATACTTTTGTTCAGTGGTAGTCCTAAGTGTCCCAATACTTTTGTCCAGTGTAAGTGTCCCAATACTTTTGTCCAGTTTTCGTCCTAAGTGTCCCAATACTTTTGTCAAGTTGTAGTCCTAAGTGTCCCAATACTTTTGTCCATACTTTTGAGGAGCAGTTTTTTCTGCATTTTTAGAGCGCAATTTTGAGATTTGGGGTTAGGTTTTTTTATTAGATCGCAATTTTTGCCAGTCCTGATGTGTGTGTTCAGTTCGGTGAGTTTTGAAGCATGTTAAGGGGGTCAAATTACAGCTCAAAGAGGCAAAAGTGACTGTTTTTAGTACTTTTTTGTCTTGAAGGGGGAATTGCCAACTTCCTGTTTATTTTTGCCCGAGGAAATTAATTAATGAAAAGTAGGGCTAAGTGAGCCCTACATAGAGGTTTTTTGTTTCATGTCCCTACAACATTCGTACTGGGAGTTATAAGCAGTTTTCTTTCTAGGGGGCGCTAGAGCGCAATTTTGAGTTTTGGGGTTCGGTTTTTTTATTAAAAGACAATTTTCGCAGGTCCTGATGTGTGGGTCAAATATGGTGAGTTTTGAAGCATGTTAAGTGGGTCAAATTAGTGCTCAAAGAGGCGGCGGAATAATACTTTTGTCCAGTGTAAGTGTCCCAATACTTTTGTCAAGTTGTAGTCCTAAGTGTCCCAATACCTTTGTCCAGTGGTAGTCATAAGTGTCCCAATACTTTTGTCAAGTTTAGGCGTAAGTGTCCCAATACTTTTGTCCAGTGTAAGTGTCCCAAGACTTTTGTCCAGTGGTAGTCCTAAGTGTCCCAATACTTTTGTCAAGTTGTAGTCCTAAGTGTCCCAATACTTTTGTCCAGTGTAAGTGTCCCAAAACTTTTGTCCAGTGGTAGTCCTAAGTGTCCAAATACTTTTGTCTACTTTTAGTCCGAAGTGTCCCAATACTTTTGTTCAGTGGTAGTCCTAAGTGTCCCAATACCTTTGTCCAGTTTTCGTCCTAAGTGTCCCAATACTTTTGTCAAGTTGTAGTCCTAAGTGTCCCAATACTTTTGTCCATACTTTTGAGGAGCAGTTTTTTCTGCATTTTTAGAGCGCAATTTTGAGATTTGGGGTTACCGTAGGTTTTTTTATTAGATCGCAATTTTTGCCAGTCCTGATGTGTGTGTTCAGTTCGGTGAGTTTTGAAGCATGTTAAGGAGGTCAAATTACAGCTCAAAGAGGCAAAAGTGACTGTTTTTAGTACATTTTTGTCTTGAAGGGGGAATTGCCAACTTCCTGTTGATTTTTGCCCGAGGAAATTAATTAATGAAAAGTAGGGCTAAGTGAGCCCTACATAGAGGTTTTTGTTTCATGTCTCTACAACATTCGTACTGGGAGTTATAAGCAGTTTTCTTTCTAGGGGGGCGCTAGAGCGCAATTTTGAGTTTTGGGGTTCGGTTTTTTTTATTAAAAGACCATTTTCGCAGGTCCTGATGTGTGGGTCAAATATGGTGAGTTTTGAAGCATGTTAAGGGGGTCAAATTACAGCTCAAAGAGGCAAAAGTGACTGTTTTTAGTACATTTTTGTCTTGAAGGGGGAATTGCCAACTTCCTGTTGATTTTTGCCCGAGGAAATTAATTAATGAAAAGTAGGGCTAAGTGAGCCCTACATAGAGGTTTTTGTTTCATGTCTCTACAACATTCGTACTGGGAGTTATAAGCAGTCTTCTTTCTAGGGGGCGCTAGAGCGCAATTTTGAGTTTTGTGGTTCGGTTTTTTTATTAAAAGACCATTTTCGCAGGTCCTGATGTGTGGGTCAAATATGGTGAGTTTTGAAGCATGTTAAGTGGGTCAAATTAGTGCTCAAAGAGGCGGCGGAATAATAATAAAACCTTAGAAAAACAATAGGTCCTTATGTCCCATTGTAAAGTTAAAGTAAAAGTTAAAGTACCAATGATTGTCACACACACACTAGGTGTGGCGAGATTATTCTCTGCATTTGACCCATCACCCTTGATCACCCCCTGGGAGGTGAGGGGAGCAGTGGGCAGCAGCGGTGGCCGCGCCCGGGAATCATTTTTGGTGATTTAACCCCCAATTCCAACCCTTGATGCTGAGTGCCAAGCAGGGAGGTAATGGGTCCCATTTTTATAGTCTTTGGTATGACTCGGCCGGGGTTTGAACTCACAACCTACCGATCTCAGGGCGGACACTCTAACCACTAGGCCACTGAGTTGGGATTCCTTTTACAATGGGCCATGCGGGCCCTAATTATCGGTATTGAGGGATATAAAACCCTTGTATCGGTACAAATGTACAACTAGGTACAACTGTGTATTCAAATTGTTGTTTTTTAACTCGGTCTTCCACAAAGTGTAGCCACAGGGATGCTTACGAAAAGCTTTGTCGACTCTCCAGGAGTTCTGTTTCTCCTCTTTCTTAAACTTGTTCTGCAAAATTAGACGCAAACAAAGATCAACGTGGCACTTTGTTACTGCGACAAGCCAACAGACGCAGCGGTGGCCCTGACGTACCCTTATCTCTGACCGCGTTCTGTTGTGAAAGAGCTGACAGATCATGGAGAAGTCCGTCCCCACCATGCTGATCGCCAGGAAGAACATGTCTGTCTCTGCGGGGAAGGAGACAAGAAGTCAGTGGATTGAAGATACAGTTTTGGCTACATCCTGCCATAGTCCGAACCTTCGCTGGACCAAGGCTTGCAGTAGGTGGAGGCCCTGAAACTGGAGTAGGTGGTGGTGGAGCCGCGTTCAAAGATGGGGTCTCTGCCCTCTGCCGGGTTGGGTCCTTTGGCTCTCTGGACCTCCACAGTCAAACTTTAAACAGCAGATACAACAACAGCCTTAAAGCATCACTCAGTTTCATGGGTCCAAACATGCACCCACCTCTCCTCGTCCAGGATGAGGGTTCCATCTTCTGCAACTTTGACCTGCGGAACCATCAGTGCGTCGTCTTCCTCGTCACCCTGGCCTGGCCCCTCAACGTCCTCCTCTTCCTCCTCCGTTTGGTCCACCACGGCGGGGACAACTTCTGCTTCCGGTTCCTGTGTTCTCTCTGGCAGTCTAGGAACAGACGCCAGGATGATGTCTCACACAACTGATGAATCACTCACGCCGCTTATAGACCTTAGCGCAGGCCTGGGCAATTATTTTGCCTTGGGGGGCCAAATTTAGAGAAAGAAATGTGTCTGGGGGCCCATATATCTATTTTTAGGAACACTAATATAAAACCTCACAATTAGAGATGTACGATAATATCGCATACCTGCCAACTTTTGAAATCAGAAAAACCTAGTAGCCAGGGTCCGAGAGATGGACACTTTTACGGAGCGGAGAAGGGACGCCTCGCCGGGGTCCGGGACCGAGGCCCCTTCCCCCGAGAGGGCCCCACCGGGAGCCGTAGCTGAGGCGATCCGCGAGAAGGGCCCGACGCACGTCCAGGGTCACCACCGCGCCCACCGCACCGACACCCCGCCTCGTCCCGCGGCCGGCGTCACGCGCAGCAGGTAAGCAGCTTACCTGCCCGCCACCCCCGTGGCTGGGGGCTCGTAACAGGGGTCACTCCACGCGCTACGCCCGCGCAGCTTACCTGCCCGCCACCCCTGTTGCCGGGGGCGCGTAACAGGGGTCACTCCGCGCGCAGTGCGCTCACGAAAGGGGTGGGGCTCACCCTGGTTGATATAGACAGCAGGACGGTGGCCATGGAAGTTGGAACCCGCTAAGGAGTGTGTAACAACCCACCTGCCGAATCAACTAGCCCTGAAAATGGATGGCGCTGGAGCGTCGGGCCCATATACCCGGCCGTCGCCGGCAGCGAGACGCGCTTGGAGGTGCGCTCAGCGCGGCTCCCATATGATTGCGCACTGGTGTGCGTCTGGGTCGTGACAGCGTGGCACGCGAATGTCTGTGCTGCATTGGATCAGTCTCCTTTCTTTAACAGGCAAAAGCTTTATAACCTCACTAATGCCTTTCATCGTCTATATTAGATACATAACAACGGGCGGGTGCGGGCGGATGCGGTTCTGATCAAATGTTAGATCGGGTGGATTGTGGATGGTTGACGACTTTCTGATGCGGTTGCGGATGAAATAATTGCCTATCCGCGCATCTCTACTACCCACCTCTGCAAGCTTCCCAAATGCTGTAATATATTAAGCATGATGAGTTGAACATATGTCAGCATGTGGCCCCACTTTTAACTCTTTTTTTCAAACGCTTATTGCAAACGCATACCTGCCAACTTTTGAAATCAGAAAAACCTAGTAGCCAGGGTCCAAGGGCCGCAGGCCCCGGTAGGTCCAGGACAAAGTCCTGGTGGGGGTTCCTTCGCCCCCCGACGCAAAATGATTATTAGCATTCAGACAGGTTAAAATGTTGTTAAAACCATCACTTTTCTATCAGTCACAGTGACTTTTCAAAACAAAAATATTACAGCAAATATCATATGGGTTGATTGACATGTTTATTCTGTAAGCTAACTTCAATAGTTTGAAATTATTTTGACAGTTAATGCCAGTTATTCTGTCAACCTTTCACAAGACTTCAATTTGTTAATTGAAAGTATAAACACTTTTTACAGTAAACAAATGGTAAAACAGTACTAAACAATTCCATAAAAAAAAAAATTGGTGTCATTATTAACTTTCTGTCCAAGCTTGTATAATCTACTGCCTTGTTCAATTGTCAAAAATATTATGTGCCTAAAATTCACATTTCTATCACAATTATCATACTGTAAACATGGTAAGCTAACTTCATTACAATTAATAGTCCCGTCAAATGTAGTTTTTTTGTAAGCCATCCATCCATCCATCTTCTTCCGCTTATCCGAGGTCGGGTTGCGGGGGCAGCAGCTTAAGCAGGGAAGCCCAGACTTCCCTCTCCCCAGCCACTTCGTCCAGCTCTTCCTGTGGGACCCCGAGGCGTTCCCAGGCCAGCCGGGAGACATAGTCTTCCCAACGTGTCCTGGGTCTTCCCCGCGGCCTCCTACCGGTGGGACGTGCCCTAAACACCTCCCTAGGGAGGCGTTCGGGTGGCATCCTGACCAGATGCCCGAACCACCTCGTCTGGCTCCTCTCGATGTGGAGGAGCAGCGGCTTTACTTTGAGCTCCTCCCGGATGGCAGAGCTTCTCACCCTATCTCTAAGGGAGAGCCCCGCCACCCGGCGGAGGAAACTCATTTGGGCCGCTTGTACCCGTGATCTTGTCCTTTCGGTCATAACCCAAAGCTCATGACCATAGGTGAGGATGGGAACGTAGATCGACCGGTAAATTGAGAGCTTTGCCTTCCGGCTCAGCTCCTTCTTCACCACAACGGATCGATACAGCGTCCGCATTACTGAAGACGCCGCACCGATCCGCCTGTCGATCTCACGATCCACTCTTCCCCCACTCGTGAACAAGACTCCGAGGTACTTGAACTCCTCCACTTGGGGCAAGATCTCCTCCCCAACCCGGAGATGGCACTCCACCCTTTTCCGGGCGAGAACCATGGACTCGGACTTGGAGGTGCTGATTCTCATCCCAGTCGCTTCACACTCACCTGCGAACCGATCCAGTGAGAGCTGAAGATCCTGGCCAGATGAAGCAATCAGGACCACATCATCTGCAAAAAGCAGAGACCTAATCCTGCAGCCACCAAACCAGATCCCCTCAACGCCTTGACTGCGCCTAGAAATTCTGTCCATAAAAGTTATGAACAGAATCGGTGACAAAGGGCAGCCTTGGCGGAGTCCAACCCTCACTGGAAACGTGTCCGACTTACTACCGGCAATGCGGACCAAGCTCTGGCACTGATCATACAGGGAGCGGACTGCCACAATCAGACAGTCCGATACCCCGTACTCTCTGAGCACTCCCCACAGGACTTCCCGAGAGACACGGTCGAATGCCTTCTCCAAGTCCACAAAACACATGTAGACTGGTTGGGCAAACTCCCATGCACCCTCAAGGACCCTGCCGAGAGTATAGAGCTGGTCCACAGTTCCACGACCAGGACGAAAACCACACTGTTCCTCCTGAATCCGAGGTTCGACTATCCGGCGTAGCCTCCTCTCCAGTACACCTGAATAGACCTTACCGGGAAGGCTGAGGAGTGTGATCCCACGATAGTTAGAAGTGCCAAAAGTATGTAAGATTTAATATTTCTCTTCGTGGGTGTGGCGCACCTGTTGCGCTGGTGAGATTGGGGGGGGTTGTGTGCATGTAGCGTGCTTAGTCTGGAGGCTAAATACACACAGTGTGTTATGTAACTGTTGTTTAGTGTTGATATTCTTTGCTTAGTTTGATAAATGTTGGAAGCAGTTTGCTTCATCAGGAGGGTGAAGTCGCTCAATTTAAAGTGTTGGATTTAACTGTGTTGGATCATTGGCTGCTGGTGAGGGCATAGAAAAAGGGGCATTTTTCTACCAGTAGACAGCGTTTAAGATTGAGTGCTAAATTAATAATATATTTATATTGAATATGGATTTTAAATATGTATCTAAATAAGTGGTTAATTGGTTAGGTATTTATGTATTTGCATATTGGGTTTTCTGTTGCATTTATCTATTGTGTTTCTGGGTTTAATTGTATTTTATATGTATCTTGGTGCATTTATGTTGAGACAATTTATTTAAAATCTGTTTTAACTTAAAGGGAAAAGATGTGTCCATTTTCTTGCACTTGTTTAATGGTTAAGAGTTTGATAGCCTAATTAATAGTTGTAAATTATGGGATTGATAATTGATTGATTTTTTTACAGCATGTTAATCTTGTGGTGTTTTGTCCTTAAAGGTTTTTCACCTACTAAAGAAGCTAAAGGCTACTAAAGGCTACTAAAGACAGCTACTGACAGCTAAAGAAACTAAAGTCGACTAACACTGCTAAAGACTGCTAAAAAGACTAAAGAAGAAAAAAGAAGCTGTTTCTTGGTTGGAAAAACTGTTGCAAACTAAAGGAAAATAAAAGGAAAAAGTAACTAGGGTCTGGTCTTTTGAGTGAAATCCAGAAGCCACATTCAGCATTGGTACATCCCTTCAAGTGTGGGATAAGCACAGCGAAAAAAGCAAAACACTTGACAGTTGTTGTATGCACACTGTGTCGAGCGGAAATGGCCTATCATAGCAGCACAACGGCTATGAAGGAACATTTGAAAAGAAAACACCCGACAGCGTTCTTGACATCACCATCAACTAGTCAATCGTCCGCGTGAGTATACGTTGTCATCATTACACAAAAACATGAATGTGTCATTTGTATCTGCGTTGTAAATTCATAAACTAAAACACTGTTTCGCTCTGAGAGGCGCGTTTGGCGTGCCTGTTCAGTGTTTACAAAGACGCTAACGCTACCGTTTGAGTCACACATTAAGAGTGTTACTAAAACGGCCTTCTTTCATCTCCGTAATATCGCTAAAATTTGTTCTATTTTATCCACTAGCGACGCTGAGATCATTATTCATGCGTTCGTTACGTCTCGTCTCGACTACTGTAACGTATTATTTTCGGGTCTCCCTATGTCTAGCATTAAAAAATTACAGTTGGTACAAAATGCGGCTGCTAGACTTTTGACAAGAACAAGAAAGTTTGATCATATTACGCCTATACTGGCTCACCTGCACTGGCTTCCTGTGCACTTAAGAAGTGACTTTAAGGTTTTACTACTTACGTATAAAATACTACACGGTCTAGCTCCGTCCTATCTTGTCGATTGTATTGTACCATATGTCCCGGCAAGAAATCTGCGTTCAAAGAACTCCGGCTTATTAGTGATTCCCAGAGCCCAAAAAAAGTCTGCGGGCTATAGAGCGTTTTCTATTGGGGCTCCAGTACTATGGAATGCCCTCCCGGTAACAATTAGAGATGCTACCTCAGTAGAAGCATTTAAGTCCCATCTTAAAACTCATTTGTATACTCTAGCCTTTAAATAGACCCCCCTTTAGACCAGTTGATCTGCCGTTTCTTTTCTTTTCTCCTCTGCTCCCCTTTTCCTTGAGGGGGGGGGGGCATAGGTCCGGTGGCCATGGATGAAGTGCTGGCTGTCCAGAGTCGGGACCCGGGGTGGACCGCTCGCCTGTGCATCGGCTGGGAACATCTCTGCGCTGCTGACACGTCTCCGCTCGGGATGGTTTCCTGCTGGCCCCACTATGGACTGGACCCTTACTATTATGTTGGATCCACTATGGACTGGACTCTCACAATATTATGTCAGACCCACTCGACATCCATTGCTTTCGGTCTCCCCTAGAGGGGGGGGGTTACCCACATATGCGGTCCTCTCCAAGGTTTCTCATAGTCATTCACATCGACGTCCCACTGGGGTGAGTTTTTCCTTGCCCTTATGTGGGCTTTGTACCGAGGATGTCGTTGTGGCTTGTGCAGCCCTTTGAGACACTTGTGATTTAGGGCTATATAAATAAACATTGATTGATTGATTGATAGATATATATATATATATATATATATATATATATATATATATATATATATATATATAATATGTGTGTGTATGTTACTCATCAGTTACTCAGTACTTGAGTAGTTTTTTCACAACATACTTTTTACTTTTACTCAAGTAAATATTTGGGTGACTACTCCTTACTTTTACTTGAGTAATAAATCTCTAAAGTAACAGTACTCTTACTTGAGTACAATTTCCGGCTACTCTGCCCACCTCTGTTGGTGCCTCGACTGAGCTGCTGTGACTTACATTACCATAGTAACTAATTACATGACCATAGTAACTAGTATATCATGCAAAAGCGCAGATTCCAACCATTGAAATACTTTATATAGTTCAAGACTTACGATCATTAGAAAACATGACTGCACAGCATAATGGCAGCTATAGTTTCCAACTTAAAGATGTAAAAAAAATGATTTGGGAATAGATAGAAAGGCTTAATTTGCCCAGGTCTGTCTTAGCGGAAACTTACATTTCCATTCTTGGAGTAAACGGAGTCACGGTCTCATTTTGCTCGGTGTCGTCCTCTAAACTGGATCTAAAACAGGTGAGAGTCCAGTCAACAAAGAAGTGCAGCGTGATGAGTGTAAAAAGTAAGAAGCACTTACGACATGGGGTTGGACAGCGGTAAGTACCGGATGAGGTCCCTCATAGTCATTTTGGTAGGATCCACACTAAATTCCTTTACGGGCTTCTTCCGCTTCTTGATACCCTGAAAGATTCGAGATGAACTTCTTTAGATAGTGTGCGGATCGCCCAGATGATCCCAATGGAAATCTTCCAACTGTTTTTAAAATTTACAAAAAAATAAAATAGTACAGGTAAAAGCCAGTAAATTAGAATATTTTGAAAAACTTGATTTATTTCAGTAATTGCATTCAAAAGGTGTAACTTGTACATTATATTTATTCATTGCACACAGACTGATGCATTCAAATGTTTATTTCATTTAATTTTGATGATTTGAAGTGGCAACAAATGAAAATCCAAAATTCCGTGTGTCACAAAATTAGAATATTACTTAAGGCTAATACAAAAAAGGGATTTTTAGAAATGTTGGCCAACTGAAAAGTATGAAAATGAAAAATATGAGCATGTACAATACTCAATACTTGGTTGGAGCTCCTTTTGCCTCAATTACTGCGTTAATGCGGCGTGGCATGGAGTCGATGAGTTTCTGGCACTGCTCAGGTGTTATGAGGGCCCAGGTTGCTCTGATAGTGGCCTTCAACTCTTCTGCGTTTTTGGGTCTGGCATTCTGCATCTTCCTTTTCACAATACCCCACAGATTTTCTATGGGGCTAAGGTCAGGGGAGTTGGCGGGCCAATTTAGAACAGAAATACCATGGTCCGTAAACCAGGCACGGGTAGATTTTGCGCTGTGTGCAGGCGCCAAGTCCTGTTGGAACTTGAAATCTCCATCTCCATAGAGCAGGTCAGCAGCAGGAAGCATGAAGTGCTCTAAAACTTGCTGGTAGACGGCTGCGTTGACCCTGGATCTCAGGAAACAGAGTGGACCGACACCAGCAGATGACATGGCACCCCAAACCATCACCCAACCATGCAAATTTTGCATTTCCTTTGGAAATCGAGGTCCCAGAGTCTGGAGGAAGACAGGAGAGGCACAGGATCCACGTTGCCTGAAGTCTAGTGTAAAGTTTCCACCATCAGTGATGGTTTGGGGTGCCATGTCATCTGCTGGTGTCAGTCCACTCTGTTTCCTGAGATCCAGGGTCAACGCAGCCGTCTACCAGCAAGTTTTAGAGCACTTCATGCTTCCTGCTGCTGACCTGCTCTATGGAGATGGAGATTTCAAGTTCCAACAGGACTTGGCGCCTACACACAGCGCAAAATCTACCCGTGCCTGGTTTACGGACCATGGTATTTCTGTTCTAAATTGGCCCGCCAACTACACTTCATGTGTAAATCATCATCTATACAACATTTTGAGCAAAGAAGCACCATTACATGTTATGTAGACCACAAGGAAGTCTTTTACATTTAGAAAATAATCAGAATAATATGCGTCCTTTAATGCGCCTTATAATCCGGTGCGCCTTATATACGAAAAAAGATCAAAAATAGACCATTCATCGGCAGTGCGCCTTATAATCTGTTGCGCCCTATGGTCTGGAAAATAAATAATGAAAAACTCTTCAGGGATGCAAAATAAGAGTTAGACACGCCTTACTTACTTTTTCTTTCCGCATCTCCTGTCTGAGCAGATCCCGTAGCTTCTCAGCATTTTCCAGCCTCTGAATATCTGAGGGGTCGTTTAAAAGTCGGCTCAGGGAGAATCTGGCAATGGACTTCTTGCCCTTGGACGACAGAAGAGTCTTGGCCTTCTCTGACAGTTCAGCAGCCTCTCTGTCTGGCAGAGAAACTTTATCCAGCGGTCTGTGAGGAACCTTTATGGAACTGTTAGGGCTCTTCTCTGTCTGTTTGCCAAGGTCTGGCAGCGGGGGGGCTTCTTTTAGGGCGTCAGCACACCCCTCAGGCGGGGAAAAGGTGGGTTGCACGTGAGGTAGCTTGGTGTCTGTCGTGGGCATCGGGGAAGATGGGGCCTGGGGTGTGGCTGCTGGACTTTTAGCTTCATTTGATGTTGTCGACTCAAGTTCTGAGACTTTCGCCGGACTCTCAGGGACCAACTTGGCGGGGGACTTGGGCACTCGAGGGACAATGGAGGGGCGACCCGGGGCCACCCTGGGCTTGACAGAGAAGCGCTTCCTCCTCTGGACGGCAGCTGACGAGGCTTCCCCACTTGGCTCGTTTCCATCGCTGAACCAGAAAATCACTTTTCTTATCAAGTCATATTTTATGGAGGTTAATTTGTGTCTGTTATGAAAGCTTTTTTGACACTGAATTTATGTACCTGAATGTTATGTGTTTGAATTTTGTTTGAATCAAATTATGCTGCCAATTTCATTAGATAAAAACTTGCAAGAATACCGTGTGTGTTTAAAAATGTGGTATGTTAAAGTACATTGTGTCAAAGAATATTTGTAAAAAGTGTCAAAGAATATTTGTAAAAAAATGCAACGCATGGAAATTTAGTTTAAACAAAATAGTTGTATAAAAATTCAGTGCGTAAAAATTAATTGTAAAAAAAAACATTGTATAAAAATTCAGTGTAAAAAAATAATTGTATAAAAATTCAGTGCATAAAAATTCAGTGTAAACAATGTTTGTATAAAAATTCAGTGGATAAAAAGTCATTCTAAAAAAATAGTATAAAAATTCAGTGCATAAAAATTAATTGTAAAAAATAATTGTATAAAAATTCAGTGTAAAAAAATAATTGTATAAAAATTCAGTGCATAAAAATTCAGTGTAAACAATGTTTGTATAAAAATTCAGTGGATAAAAATTAATTGTAAAAAAAAAACATTGTATAAAAATTCAGTGTAAAAAAAATAATTGTATAAAAATTCAGTGCATAAAAATTCAGTGTAAACAATGTTTGTATAAAAATTCAGTGGATAAAAAGTAATTCTAAAAAAATAATAGTATAAAAATTCAGTGCATAAAAATTAATTGTAAAAAATTATTGTATAAAAATTCAGTGCATAAAAATTAATTGTAAAAAATTATTGTATAAAAATTCAGTGCATAAAAATTCAGTGGATAAAAAGTCATTCTAAAAAAATAAGAGTATAAAAATTCAGTGCATAAAAATTCAGTGTAAAAAAATTATTGCATAAAAATTCAGTGCATAAAAATTCAGTGTACAAAATGTTTGTATAAAACTTCAGTGGATAAAAAGTCCTTCTATAAAATAATAGTATAAAAATTCAGTGTAAAAAATAAGTGTATAAAAATTCAGTTTAAAAAAATTAATTGCAAATAATAATTTCATAAAAATTCAGCGCATAGAAATTCAGTGTAAAACATAATTGTATCAAAATTCAGTGCATAAAAATTAATTGTAAAAAATTATTGTATAAAAATTCAGTGCATAAAAATTCAGTGTAAAAAAAATAATTGTATACAAATTCAGCGCATGGAAATTCTGTGTAAAAAATAATTGTATAAAAATTCAGTGCATAAAAATTAATTGTAAAAAAAAATCATTGTATAAAAATTCAGTGTAAAAAAATAATTGTATAAAAATTCAGTGCATAAAAATTCAGTGTAAACAATGTTTGTACAAAAATTCAGTGGATAAAAAGTCATTCTAAAAAAATAATAGTATAAAAATTCAGTGCATAAAAATTTAGTGTAAAAAAATTATTGCATAAAAATTCAGTGCATAAAAATTCAGTGTACAAAATGTTTGTATAAAACTTCAGTGGATAAAAAGTCCTTCTATAAAATAATAGTATAAAAATTCAGTGTAAAAAATAAGTGTATAAAAATTCTGTTTAAAAAAATTAATTGCAAATAATAATTGCATAAAAATTCAGCACATAGAAATTCGGTGTAAAACATAATTGTATCAAAATTCAGTGCATAAAAATTCATTGTAAAAAATTATTGTATAAAAATTCAGTGCATAAAAATTCAGTGAAAAAAATAATTGTATGAAAATTCAGTGCATAAAAATTCAGTGTAAAAAAATAATTGTACACAAATTCAGCGCATGGAAATTCTGTGTAAAAAAGAATTGTATAAAAATTCATTGTATAAAAATTAAGTGTAAAAAAATAATTGTATAAAAATTCAGTGTAAACAATGTTTGTATAAAAATTCAGTGGATAAATAGTCATTCTAAAAAAATAATAGTATAAAAATTCAGTGCATAAAAATTCAGTGTAAACAATGTTTGTATAAAAATTCAGTGTAAAAAAATAATTGTATAAAAATTCAGTGCATAAAAATTCAGTGTAAACAATGTTTGTACAAAAATTCAGTGGATAAAAAGTCATTCTAAAAAAATAATAGTATGAAAATTCAGTGCATAAAAATTCAGTGTAAAAACATTATTGCATAAAAATTCAGTGCATAAAAATTCAGTGTACAAAATGTTTGTATAAAACTTCAGTGGATAAAAAGTCCTTCTATAAAATAATAGTATAAAAATTCAGTGTAAAAAATAAGTGTATAAAAATTCTGTTTAAAAAAATTAATTGCAAATAATAATTGCATAAAAATTCAGCGCATAGAAATTCGGTGTAAAACATAATTGTATCAAAATTCAGTGCATAAAAATTCATTGTAAAAAATTATTGAATAAAAATTCAGTGCATAAAAATTCAGTGAAAAAAATAATTGTATGAAAATTCAGTGCATAAAAATTCAGTGTAAAAAAATAATTGTACACAAATTCAGCGCATGGAAATTCTGTGTAAAAAAGAATTGTATAAAAATTCATTGTATAAAAATTAAGTGTAAAAAAATAATTGTATAAAAATTCAGTGTAAACAATGTTTGTATAAAAATTCAGTGGATAAATAGTCATTCTAAAAAAATAATAGTATAAAAATTCAGTGCATAAAAATTCAGTGTAAACAATGTTTGTATAAAAATTCAGTGGATAAAAAGTAATTCTAAAAAAATAATAGCATAAAAATTCAGTGCATAAAAATTCAGTGTAAACAATGTTTGTACAAAAATTCAGTGGATAAAAAGTCATTCTAAAAAAATAATAGTATAAAAATTCAGTGAATAAAAATTCAGTGTAAAAAAAATGATTGCATAAAAATTCAGTTCATAAAAATTCAGTGTACAAAATGTTTGTATAAAACTTCAGTGGATAAAAAGTCCTTCTATAAAATAATAGTATAAAAATTCAGTGTAAAAAAATAAGTGTATAAAAATTCAGTGCATAAAAATTAATTGTAAAAAATAAGTGTATAAAAATTCAGTGCATAAAAATTCAGTGAAAAAAATAATTGTATGAAAATTCAGTGCATAAAAATTCAGTGTAAAAAAATAATTGTACACAAATTCAGCGCATGGAAATTCTGTGTAAAAAAGAATTGTATAAAAATTAATTGTATAAAAATTAAGTGTAAAAAAATAATTGTATAAAAATTCAGTGTAAACAATGTTTGTATAAAAATTCAGTGGATAAATAGTAATTCTAAAAAAATAATAGCATAAAAATTCAGTGCATAAAAATTCAGTGTAAACAATGTTTGTACAAAAATTCAGTGGATAAAAAGTCATTCTAAAAAAATAATAGTATAAAAATTCAGTGAATAAAAATTCAGTGTAAAAAAAATGATTGCATAAAAATTCAGTTCATAAAAATTCAGTGTACAAAATGTTTGTATAAAACTTCAGTGGATAAAAAGTCCTTCTATAAAATAATAGTATACAAATTCAGTGGATAAAAAGTAATTCTAAAAAAATAATAGTATAAAAATTCAGTGCATATAAATTCAGTGTAAACAAATAATTGTATAAAAATTCAGTGAATAAAAATTCAGTGGATAAAAAGTAATTCTAAATAATAATAGTATAAAAATTCAGTGTAAACAATGTTTGTATAAAAATTCAGTGGATGAAAAGTATTTCTAAAAACATAATAGTATAAAAATTCAGTGCATAAAAATTCAGTGTAAAAAAATGATTGCATAAAAATTCAGTGCATAAAAATTCAGTGTACAAAATGTTTGTATAAAACTTCAGTGGATAAAAAGTCATTCTATAAAATAATAGTATAAAAATTCAGTGGATAAAAAGTAATTCTAAAAAAATAATAGTATAAAAATTCAGTGCATATAAATTCAGTGTAAACAATGTTTGTACAAAAATTCAGTGGATAAAAAGTCATTCTAAAAAAATTATAGTATAAAAATTCAGTGAATAAAAATTCAGTGTAAAAAAAATGATTGCATAAAAATTCAGTTCATAAAAATTCAGTGTACAAAATGTTTGTATAAAACTTCAGTGGATAAAAAGTCATTCTATAAAATAATAGTATAAAAATTCAGTGTAAAAAAATAATTGTATAAAAATTAATCCATCCATCCATTTTCTACCGCTTGTAATGAGGTGCTTTGGTCTTAAATGACCAGAAGTGAGTCTTAAGTTTTGAAGCAACAAATAGTTCGGCACTGAATTTTCCCACACGGAATTTTTATTCAATTAAATTCTCAGCATAATTTGATGTAAAAAATGCCAGTTCACAAAATTCAAACACAAAAATTCAGTGTCGAAAAAGGGCTTTCGGGGTAAAAACACAAATTAAAATTCATAATATTTCACTATAATCAAAAAATGTCTCACCCCAAGGCAGTAGGTGCAGCCACAGGAGTGTCACCAGGCTTGCAGTCATCCACTGTGGATAAAGGCGCACCCTCGCTGATGGCTTTGGGGGCCTGGCTGGCCTCCTTTCCCCCTGGAGTGGCTTCCTGCGGCGCGGCACCCGTCCTTCCAGGTCCGCCCACATTGGGACGAACGCTGAATCTCGAGCGCCGAAACATCCCAACCTGGGCATGTAAAAAAAAAAAAAAATCCATCAATTTTTTGTATCTTGTTAACGAGACTGGGCCGCCATTCAATTGTAGGGCACATGTAGACAAATAAGCATTCACATTATTGATCATTTACCATGAATATGTTTGGGATGTGGGAAGAAGCCAAAGAGCCCAAAGAAAACTCACGTACACGAGAATAACATGCA
Organism: Nerophis lumbriciformis; assembly: GCF_033978685.3. Lineage (NCBI taxonomy): Eukaryota > Metazoa > Chordata > Actinopteri > Syngnathiformes > Syngnathidae > Nerophis > Nerophis lumbriciformis. The sequence continues at coordinate 53,346,558 of NC_084558.2, read as the reverse complement.
AACTCCACACAGAGATGTCCACGGATGTACTTTGTGGACGCCGTAAGTTTTTGCTGTCGTCCAGCATTTTGTTTCTGTTTACTTTGTAGCCAGTTCAGTTTTACTTTTGCTTTGCACAGACATCCCCATGCTTCATTGTCTTTTCCTTTTGTTCATTTTTGGTTTAAACAATTCATACCTTTTTTTACCTGCACAGTGCCTCCCGCTGTGGTCTGCATATTGGGATCACAACAAACCACCCTGGTCTCACCTTTTACAAAGCAATTAACTACCTGCTGCCACCTACTGACGTGGAGTATTACGTGGTAACGACACATTATTTGCAGATTATAATTATTGATTTGCAAAAAAAAATATTTTTTGGACCAATTAGGTGAAGTGGCATAATTTCCCACGGCCCGCCAGACAATATCTGACGGCACACTAGTGTGCCGCGGCACAGTGGTTGAAAAACACTGCTTTAGAGCACAGCTGTAACTTCTTCTCTGTTTACATTTACACTCATTGCACTATTTTCTTGCACTTTATTAAGCATTTCATACAGATACCTTATTCATTTAAAGAAGTTATTGTTAAGTTTTCAATATGATTTTACTATTTTGTTGACATTGTTTGCGTGTTTTCCATGCTTGTGTTTAGGGCTGCAGCTAACGATTATTTTTCTATCGATTAATCTATAGATTATTTTTTTCGATTAATCGGTTAATCTATAGATTATTTTTTTCGATTAATCTATAGATTATTTTTCCTTTTACCGATTTTTTTTTTTTATTTAAAATGAAGAGGAAAAAATAAATGTAGGCCAGTTTTTTCAAAAGGCATGGCTTTTATTTACAAAAAAAAAAAGTATGGCCACTCAGTCAACATTGACAACAACATGACAAAATATTCTGTAACAATGTAAACATTTAAAACTTTTAACATTTAACAAAATTAAAAGTAGCTTATTTGCTTTTTAATGTGCAAATATAAAAGTAAACATCCAGTGCAAATCTTAATATTCTGGAATAGTATAAGCATTTCAAAAGTAAAAGTACTGCTTATTTTGCTTTAAAACGTGCAAAAATAAAGATAAACATCCAATACAAAAAAGTGCAAAACGGAAATATTCTGTAACAAGTGTAAACATTTCAACAAAAGTAAAAGTATTGCTTATTTGCTAAAATGTGCAAAAATAAAGCTAAACATCCAATACAAAAAAGTGTACAGTGTAAACATTTCAACAAAAGTAAAAGTATTGCTTATTTTGCTTAATAACACAACAATGATAGTATGATTAAAGTGAAAGTTAATTGTTGGTTTGTACATAGTATATGTAACTGTTAATGTTGTAAAAGGTATTTGCACAACTAATTAACGTTAGCGTTTGTGACACGTCTTGTGCCGTGGGGTTCTTTCAGGACCGACAGACTGAACGCCAGGCGGCTTTGCCAGGTTTACAATCTTTTAATTTTACACAAAGTCTTTTCTCTTCCAACTGCGCGGATCGCGCACCTGGGCACGATTGCGGCGTCGCTCCCGGCGCGCCCCGCCTCGCCGCTCGCTGGCCGCCGCCGCCGCCTCTCCACAGCGTTAAAGAGGAGCGCGTCTTTGTAAACACTGAACAGGCACGCCAAACGCGCCTCTCAGAGCGAAACGGTGCTTTAGTTTATGAATTTACAACGCAGATACAAATGACACATTCATGTTTTTGTGTAATGATGACAACGTATACGCACGCGGACGATTGACTTGTTGATGGTGATGGCAAGAACGCTGTCGGGGGTTTTCTTTTCAAATGTTCGTTCATAGCCGTTGTGCTGCTATGATAGGCCATTTCCGCTCGACACAGTGTGCATACAACATTATTAGGCCGTTTATTGAAATAGTCCCACACTTTTGACGACTTTTGGCGAGCTTTTTTCCCCTCGCTCGCATCGTCTGCTTTGCGCTCCGCCATGACAGTAGTGTGACGTAAATATGCGACGCGCCGACGCACAAAAACGGCGTCGACGTATTTACGTAACCGATGACGTCGACTACGTCGACGCGTCGTTTCAGCCTTACTTGTGTTGACATTTCCCTTCTGCCTCCATAGCTGAGGGCATTATAATCAGAGGAAGTTACATTTCATATATTTTTTCTCCTGGCCCTTATTTTCCATAGGTCATACAAATACCAAAATGATGACCGATATAAAACCCTTATATGGTGATACAGTTTTCAGCTACATCGCTACTACTGAAAAGTCCAGTTGAGATCGATTGAATGACCTGAATGGATAAAAACGTTCATTTTTATAATTGATGGTAAACTCAAATAGACGCCCAGTACTCTCTGCAGGTGAGTAAATAAACACCTCACTGTATATATTTTATATATTAAATGTATACGCAAGTCTCCATCCATCAAGCATCAAGTCGTGCCAGTTGGCTTAACGACCAAACAAAACTAAAGTGAACAAAATATATACTTAGTAAGGATGAATAACGGAAGTTGTAATAGTTTAGTAGTAAGTTAGCTTCACACACCCTTGTTGTTAGCATTCAGCTAAGAAGCCGTACGCTTCTGTTGTTCCAGCCTAAGAAACCGCACACACTTTACTCTTCATTTAAAGCTACGCTTTTTAAATCCATACCTCGTCACAAATGCCTTTCCTGGCAGAAATAAAAGTCCATTAATCATCAAGTATCAGCAACGAAGGAGCAGACGACGCTCGTCCGCCATCTTGCCAATGACGCAATATTTTGTCGCCGGTGAAAGGCATTGTGGGAAATGTAGTTGGAAAATAGCGATAAAAGAAAGTAAATATATTTTGTACTGTAGGACTGTTTAAATGTATTTTTTATATACTTTTTATTATTTTGGAAATACTAATTGGCTGATCATTATGACTCACAACAATGCACTCATTTAAGGAGAAAGACACTCTCTCGTATCTTTATTTAGATTTAATAATGTTCACCTATTATATTGCCTAACCAAACAATTAAAGGTATCAGTATAATGATTGAGATATATCAAAAATAAAAACTGAGAAATGAGGAAGAAATTATTATTTTTATACTTTACGGCAGGGATGTCCAAAGTGAGGCCCGGGGGCCATTTGCTGCCCGCAGCTTTTTTTTTTTTTAACACATTCTAAGAATACTATTAAAAAACAAAAATGGAATAAAAGAACAAATAAGTGAAATGGTAAGACAAAAAGTTGCAATTCAGTGCAAACATTTTTTTTGTATAAAAATTCAGTGTAAAAAATAATTGTATAAAAAGTCAGTGCAAAAAAATATTGTATAAAAATTCAGTGCATAAAAATTCATTGTAAAAAATAACTATATAAAAATTCAGTGCATAAGAATTCATGGGAAAAATTGTATATAAATTCAGCGCATACAAATTCAGTGTAAAAAATAATTGTATACAAATTCAGCGCATAGAAATTCAGTGTAAAAAAATAATTGTATAAAAATTCAGTGTAAAAAATAATTGTATAAAAATTCAGTGTAAAAAAAATAATTGTATAAAAATTCAGTGCATAAAAATTCATTGTAAAAAATAATTATATAAAAATTCAGTGCATAAGAATTCATGGGAAAAATTGTATAAAAATTCAGTGCATACTAATTCAGTGTAAAAAAATAATTGTATACAAATTCAGCGCATAGAAATTCAGTGTAAAAAATAATTGTATAAAAATTCAGTGTAAAAAATAATTGTATAAAAATTCAGTGTAAAAAATAATTGTATAAAAATTCAGTGCATAAAAATTCATTGTAAAAAATAATTATATAAAAATTCAGTGCATAAGAATTCATGAGAAAAATTGTATAAAAATTCAGTGCATACTAATTCAGTGTAAAAAATAATTGTATACAAATTCAGCGCATAGAAATTCAGTGTAAAAAAATAATTGTATAAAAATTCAGTGTAAAAAATAATTGTATAAAAATTCAGTGTAAAAAAATATTGTATAAAAATTCAGTGCATAAAAATTCATTGTAAAAAATAATTATATAAAAATTCAGTGCATAAGAATTCATGGGAAAAATTGTATAAAAATTCAGTGCATACTAATTCAGTGTAAAAAATAATTGTATACAAATTCAGCGCATAGAAATTCAGTGTAAAAAAATAATTGTATAAAAATTCAGTGTAAAAAATAATTGTATAAAAATTCAGTGTAAAAAATAATTGTATAAAAATTCAGTGCATAAAAATTCATTGTAAAAAATAATTATATAAAACTTCAGTGCATAAGAATTCATGGGAAAAATTGTATAAAAATTCAGTGCATACTAATTCAGTGTAAAAAAAAAAATTGTATACAAATTCAGCGCATAGAAATTCAGTGTAAAAAAATAATTGTATAAAAATTCAGTGTAAAAAATAATTGTATAAAAATTCAGTGTAAAAAAATAATTGTATAAAAATTCAGTGCATAAAAATTCATTGTAAAAAATAATTATATAAAAATTCAGTGCATAAGAATTCATGGGAAAAATTGTATAAAAATTCAGCGCATACAAATTCAGTGTAAAAAATAATTGTATACAAATTCAGTGCATAGAAATTCAGTGTAAAAAAATAATTGTATAAAAATTCAGTGTAAAAAATAATTGTATAAAAATTCAGTGTAAAAAAAATAATTGTATAAAAATTCAGTGCATAAAAATTCATTGTAAAAAATAATTATATAAAAATTCAGTGCATAAGAATTCATGGGAAAAATTGTATAAAAATTCAGTGCATACTAATTCAGTGTAAAAAATAATTGTATACAAATTCAGCGCATAGAAATTCAGTGTAAAAAAATAATTGTATAAAAATTCAGTGTAAAAAATAATTGTATAAAAATTCAGTGTAAAAAAAATATTGTATAAAAATTCAGTGCATAAAAATTCATTGTAAAAAATAATTATATAAAAATTCAGTGCATAAGAATTCATGGGAAAAATTGTATAAAAATTCAGTGCATACTAATTCAGTGTAAAAAATAATTGTATACAAATTCAGCGCATATAAATTCAGTGTAAAAAAATAATTGTATAAAAATTCAGTGTAAAAAATAATTGTATAAAAAGTCAGTGCAAAAAAATATTGTATAAAAATTCAGTGCATAAAAATTCATTGTAAAAAATAATTATATAAAAATTCAGTGCATAAGAATTCATGGGAAAAATTGTATAAAAATTCAGTGCATACTAATTCAGTGTAAAAAAATAATTGTATACAAATTCAGCGCATAGAAATTCAGTGTAAAAAAAATAATTGTATAAAAATTCAGTGTAAAAAATAATTGTATAAAAATTCAGTGTAAAAAAAATATTGTATAAAAATTCAGTGCATAAAAATTCATTGTAAAAAATAATTATATAAAAATTCAGTGCATAAGAATTCATGGGAAAAATTGTATAAAAATTCAGTGCATACTAATTCAGTGTAAAAAATAATTGTATACAAATTCAGCGCATAGAAATTCAGTGTAAAAAAATAATTGTATAAAAATTCAGTGTAAAAAATAATTGTATAAAAATTCAGTGTAAAAAAAAATATTGTATAAAAATTCAGTGCATAAAAATTCATTGTAAAAAATAATTATATAAAAATTCAGTGCATAAGAATTCATGGGAAAAATTGTATAAAAATTCAGTGCATACTAATTCAGTGTAAAAAATAATTGTATACAAATTCAGCGCATATAAATTCAGTGTAAAAAAATAATTGTATAAAAATTCAGTGTAAAAAATAATTGTATAAAAAGTCAGTGCAAAAAAATATTGTATAAAAATTCAGTGCATAAAAATTCATTGTAAAAAATAATTATATAAAAATTCAGTGCATAAGAATTCATGGGAAAAATTGTATAAAAATTCAGTGCATACTAATTCAGTGTAAAAAAATAATTGTATACAAATTCAGCGCATAGAAATTCAGTGTAAAAAAAATAATTGTATAAAAATTCAGTGTAAAAAATAATTACATAAAAATTCAGTGTAAAAAATAATTGTATAAAAATTCAGTGCATAAAAATTCATTGTAAAAAATAATTATATAAAAATTCAGTGCATAAGAATTCATGGGAAAAATTGTATAAAAATTCAGTGCATACTAATTCAGTGTAAAAAATAATTGTATACAAATTCAGCGCATAGAAATTCAGTGTAAAAAAATAATTGTATAAAAATTCAGTGTAAAAAAATAATTGTATAAAAATTCAGTGTAAAAAAATAATTGTATAAAAATTCAGTGCATAAAAATTCATTGTAAAAAATAATTATATAAAAATTCAGTGCATAAGAATTCATGGGAAAAATTGTATAAAATTCAGTGCATACTAATTCAGTGTAAAAAATAATTGTATACAAATTCAGCGCATAGAAATTCAGTGTAAAAAAATAATTGTATAAAAATTCAGTGTAAAAAAATAATTGTATAAAAATTCAGTGTAAAAAAATAATTGTATAAAAATTCAGTGCATAAAAATTCATTGTAAAAAATAATTATATAAAAATTCAGTGCATAAGAATTCATGGGAAAAATTGTATAAAAATTCAGTGCATACAAATTCAGTGTAAAAAATAATTGTATACAAATTCAGCGCATAGAAATTCAGTGTAAAAAAATAATTGTATAAAAATTCAGTGTAAAAAATAATTGTATAAAAATTCAGTGTAAAAAAACATTGTATAAAAATTCAGTGCATAAAAATTCATTGTAAAAAATAATTATATAAAAATTCAGTGCATAAGAATTCATGGGAAAAATTGTATAAAAATTCAGTGCATACTAATTCAGTGTAAAAAATAATTGTATACAAATTCAGCGCATAGAAATTCAGTGTAAAAAATAATTGTATAAAAATTCAGTGTAAAAAATAATTGTATAAAAATTCAGTGTAAAAAAAATATTGTATGAAAATTCAGTGCATAAAAATTCATTGTAAAAAATAATTATATAAAAATTCAGTGCATAAGAATTCATGAGAAAAATTCAGTGCATACTAATTCAGTGTAAAAAATAATTGTATACAAATTCAGCGCATAGAAATTCAGTGTAAAAAAATAATTGTATAAAGATTCAGTGTAAAAAATAATTGTATAAAAATTCAGTGTAAAAAATAATTGTATAAAAATTCAGTGCATAAAAATTCATTGTAAAAAATAATTATATAAAAATTCAGTGCATAAGAATTCATGGGAAAAATTGTATAAAAATTCAGTGCATACTAATTCAGTGTAAAAAATAATTGTATACAAATTCAGCGCATAGAAATTCAGTGTAAAAAAATAATTGTATAAAAATGCAGTGTAAAAAATAATTGTATAAAAATTCAGTGTAAAAAATAATTGTATAAAAATTCAGTGCATAAAAATTCATTGTAAAAAATAATTATATAAAAATTCAGTGCATAAGAATTCATGGGAAAAATTGTATAAAAATTCAGTGCATACTAATTCAGTGTAAAAAAATAATTGTATACAAATTCAGTGCATAGAAATTCAGTGTAAAAAAATAATTGTATAAAAATTCAGTGCATAAGAATTCATGAGAAAAATTGTATAAAAATTCAGTGCATACTAATTCAGTGTAAAAAATAATTGTATACAAATTCAGCGCATAGAAATTCAGTGTAAAAAAATAATTGTATAAAAATTCAGTGTAAAAAATAATTGTATAAAAATTCAGTGTAAAAAAATATTGTATAAAAATTCAGTGCATAAAAATTCATTGTAAAAAATAATTATATAAAAATTCAGTGCATAAGAATTCATGGGAAAAATTGTATAAAAATTCAGTGCATACTAATTCAGTGTAAAAAATAATTGTATACAAATTCAGCGCATAGAAATTCAGTGTAAAAAATAATTGTATAAAAATTCAGTGTAAAAAATAATTGTATAAAAATTCAGTGTAAAAAAAATATTGTATAAAAATTCAGTGCATAAAAATTCATTGTAAAAAATAATTATATAAAAATTCAGTGCATAAGAATTCATGAGAAAAATTCAGTGCATACTAATTCAGTGTAAAAAATAATTGTATACAAATTCAGCGCATAGAAATTCAGGGTAAAAAAATAATTGTATAAAGATTCAGTGTAAAAAATAATTGTATAAAAATTCAGTGTAAAAAATAATTGTATAAAAATTCAGTGCATAAAAATTCATTGTAAAAAATAATTATATAAAAATTCAGTGCATAAGAATTCATGGGAAAAATTGTATAAAAATTCAGTGCATACTAATTCAGTGTAAAAAATAATTGTATACAAATTCAGCGCATAGAAATTCAGTGTAAAAAAATAATTGTATAAAAATGCAGTGTAAAAAATAATTGTATAAAAATTCAGTGTAAAAAATAATTGTATAAAAATTCAGTGCATAAAAATTCATTGTAAAAAATAATTATATAAAAATTCAGTGCATAAGAATTCATGGGAAAAATTGTATAAAAATTCAGTGCATACTAATTCAGTGTAAAAAAAATAATTGTATACAAATTCAGTGCATAGAAATTCAGTGTAAAAAAATAATTGTATAAAAATTCAGTGTAAAAAATAATTGTATAAAAATTCAGTGTAAAAAAAATATTGTATAAAAATTCAGTGCATAAAAATTCATTGTAAAAAATAATTATATAAAAATTCAGTGCATAAGAATTCATGGGAAAAATTGTATAAAAATTCAGTGCATACAAATTCAGTGTAAAAAATAATTGTATACAAATTCAGCGCATAGAAATTCAGTGTAAAAAAATAATTGTATAAAAATTCAGTGTAAAAAATAATTGTATAAAAATTCAGTGTAAAAAATAATTGTATAAAAATTCAGTGCATAAAAATTCATTGTAAAAAATAATTATATAAAAATTCAGTGCATAAGAATTCATGGGAAAAATTGTATAAAAATTCAGTGCATACAAATTCAGTGTAAAAAATAATTGTATACAAATTCAGCGCATAGAAATTCAGTGTAAAAAAATAATTGTATAAAAATTCAGTGCATAAAAATTCAGTGTAAAAAAATAGTGTAAAAATTCAGTACATAAACATTCTGTGAAATAAATATTTTGAATTAGACCTAATTAAAGCTTCAAGTACTGCATATAGAAAAATTCCACTTTGAAATATTTTTTGGGAGAAAATATTGCATATTTTGCGTGTTTGCCGTACAAAAAAAAGTTTACCTTTGACAAAATGGGCATAAAACAAAAACATGGGGAAAAAATAACGTATAATTGACGGATAGATCTGAAGTTGATCTAAAGACTTAAGCATTGAAAGTAAAAAAAATTAATAAATATGTTTGACTTATTTTTAACACTTTTGTGAGTGGGGTCATTTTAGTGGAAATTTGTTTTATTTATGGTTTTTAAATCTCATTACTCAAATAATAATGAATTAAAATCAATGTTATGAATTATGGACACACACCATACTGTATATTACATTTTGGGGGAAAATGGGGAGCAAATATTGCACATTTTGTTGTGGCCATAAAAAACTGTGTTTTGACAAAAAGTGCATAAAACATAAAAATGTTTAAAAATATGTAACCCTTCTACAGTTGTATGACCAAGACCCTTCCGAGTCCGTGGCACCAGACTTTAGAGCACAGGTGTCTAACTCAAGGCCCGGGGGCCAGATGTGGGCCCCCGCTTCATTTTATTTGGCTCTGGAAAGCCTGTAAATAATATGTATCAATAAAGTACTGTAACTTTTCTGACTAAATGTATTCTTTCTTTCTATTTTGGGAGGAAAAAAATATATATACTCCATGTAATCACAAATTATGTTCAATTAAATATTGTCTTATTATGCAAAAAAATATATGATCAAATATTCAAACCATTGTTAAATAGAAATAAATACTAATAATGATTTTTTTTTTTTAAACAAAAAAAAACTCGCAGCACATGTGCCAAAATTTTACTGTAAAATTGCAGGTTTTTTTTATTTACAGTAAAAAAACAAACATGCTAACCGTTAACATGTTTATGTTAGCATGCTAACATTAAAGTTAGGGTGACCAGGTGTCATATACTGCGGCATGAAAGTGGACCGGGAGATTTTCAGTGACTATCCCACAGCTAAAGGGATGGCCTGTGGCCGAACAAAAGCAAAGGAATTGTGCGAGAACGTCATCGCTCACTATTCGGTACAGGAACATACCGACTACATAAAAGAAAACAACCTACCCTTTTCCGTAGCAACCGACGCCTCAAATAAAGGAACAAATAAGTGTTTTCCCATTGTGGTAAGGTATTTTCACTTTGATGAAGGCATCCAACATGTCCTGTTGGATTTTTATAGTGACAGCAACGAAACGTCAGAAGCCATAACAAACCAGCTGCTGGCAAAACTTGAGATGTCTGGCTTAGAGGTGAAAAACATGTCTGCATATGCAGCAGACAATGCCAGTGTCAATTGTGGCAAACATAACAGTGTGTATCAGAAGCTGAAACTGAGCCAAAAAGATGTGCTCCCTGCAAACTGTTTGGCCCATATTCTGCATAACGCAACCAGATATGCAGCAAGCAGCCTTGATGTTGATGTGGAAAAAAATTTTGTGGCATTTTTTTTTAATTATATATGTTAACTACATTTAAGTCCACACATGTTATGCTTTGTGGCACTCTGCACTTGAAAAGATTCATCTCAGTGGTCACTTTTTGAACACCACAATGTATTGAATAAATACAAATACTGTTAACAAACACTTGACTTTAATATTTTTTCCTATTCAGCCACACAAACATCATCTTTAAACCACTCAAAATTGTACTATAAATAAGAGTATACCAGAGTCCTATGTACACCATAGTAATTTATTGATATGCCGCATAATGTCCTCCTTTTTGGTGTCATGGAAATGGTCACCCTAATTAAAGTGCAAGCTTTTTGAGCTAATTTTGCAACCATTTAACCTAGAGTCACATAACTCGGTACGTGACAGCTGTTAACCGTTACTGTGCTAAAGGTAGCATGCTAGCAAGCTAACTTTTTTCATCTAATTTTACACTTTTTTTTTTCCATTTCCGCAGCCGTACACCTTACAGCCGTGTTACTTGAAATGTGCGGCGTGCTAACCGTTAGCATTCCGTCGTTAGCACACATGCTAAATGTTAGCATTTTAATGAAAATTTTAGGCTAGCTCTCGTGGAGAATGCATATATTTTTAAGAGTTCTTTCTTTATTCATAGTCATGTTTAAAGCAGCTAATATTTTCCCATGTGTACTCTTTTTGCTTGTATTTTATGTCCGCAGGTAAACTCTGTGCTTTACCTTGAAGGGGTTGGAATGTGGGAATATAGCCTACTCCCTTTTTTACCTTATCAGTATTAGAACAATGAGGCTGTATTCCTTTCGTTTGGCTTTCAGACCGCTTCTAGATGCCGCTATTAACGGACTGAAGGACTGGTCTCCTAAAGCATACTTGCCAACCTTGAGACCTCCGATTTCGGGAGGTGGGGGGGTGGGGGGCGTGGTCGGGGGGTGGGACGGGGGCGTGGTTGAGGGCGGGGGCGTGGTTAAGAGGGGAGGAGTATATTGTCAGCTAGAATTCACCAAGTCAAGTATTTCATACATATATATATATATACACATATATATATATATACACATATATATATACACATATACATATATATATATATATATATATATATATATATATCCTGAAAATATGCAAACAAAACTGTATTTAGATAATTGATACTTGCATAAATAAATCTTAAGGAATATAACATAACTTGGCTTCTGAGAGCTTCAAAATGTAATGAATAAAATGCTAAAGTTGTTGATAAACAAGCAATTATTTTAATAATTAAATATGGTCATTTTAAATGATCATTTAAAATGAGTGATTTCAAATATGTTTATTTTAATGTATAATTCTATGGCTGGATGTAACAAGGAGTCAGAAAAAATACAAATAAAAATACAATTAATTTTGATGTTTTTAGCAAAAAATAGTAAACATTTTTTTAATTTTTTTTTTTTAATTAATAAATATATTTATTTTTAGGTAAGATAAACATAATACAATTTATCTCTAGTCTGGATGATTTAGTTCTTGTCACCCCTGTTGTCATAAAGAAAAGGCTGTCCTCACTCAGGGGAGCTGGAGGGGGCGTAGCTTCCAGCTCCGGCTGAAAATCGGGAGATTTTTGGGAAAATATTTGTCCCGGGAGGTTTTCGGGAGAGGCGCTGAATTTCGGGAGTCTCCCGGAAAATTCGGGAGGGTTGGCAAGTATGCCTAAAGCTTTAGTAAAACTTGATAATATTCCTATTCTGTCTTGATGGTCCTTCTTACTCTGCATACATGTCATCTGAAAGAACTTGGGATTGACCAGTGACTAGTCAAACGTAACACTCTGTAGCTCTTTTTGGACAGTTACACCTAAAACTCTCGGGTTCTGACACTCGGCACCATCTTAAAAGTACGCCGGCTTCCCGCGACCCCCGGCAAGAGGTCTGGGGCACAGATAGCAGTCCCATCAAAATTTCGGCGGGAATTTTCTCGTTTTCCAACTTTCTGCATACGCTGGAGAACGTTTAAATGAACACATACACGCATCTGCAGCTTTATCATTATTTTATTTCTTCAATACAGACAACATCAGCAGTGGACCTCTTTGGACACTTCTCTCATACATCGCTTCATTTTTTTTTTTCATTTCTATCTTTTTTTTGTCACGCTTCAGCAGATCATGACATAACATCTGTTAGATCAACGCGCTCAATTACAAATCAGACAAATAACATCAAAGGAGACGAAGAGGTGTGGGCGGAGTCCATCTGTCGGATTGTTTTTAATCCCCAGGATGTCAATTCATGGAATCTTCATTTTGGCTGCAAAACATGACTAGGAGTTATTTCTTAAAGAGAAAAAAAAAAAACACCACAAAAAGGAATAAAGTGACTTCTTACTTTTGTTTTGTTTTTAGGGTCAAGCGAAGGGATTCCCAAAAGGATCCCCAAAGGCATCCGAGTTCTGAGCAACAGGAGCGGTCTGCCGTCAAGAAACACGATCATGATTATTGCATTGTTGCGTAACATGGCAGCAGTTTGAGGCTTTCCCTTTGTACCGTTGTGGCAGGCGGGGCCCCGAAGGGAGAGGAGTTGGGGGCTCCGAATGCTTGGTCAAACATGTCCACGTTGAGGCCTTGACCGGAGTTGTTTAAGGCCGGGCCAGAGGAGAAGGCGCCATCCAGGAGACCGGCGGCGTTCAGGCCGGGATCCGACGCCACTTTGGGAGCATCTGAAGAGAAAAAAAGACAAGACGTTGAGGGACCTTTGAAGAGAGCCGGATCCTTTCAAAGAGCCGTTCAAAAGACTGGCTCATTGTTATGTTTTTTTGTTTTTTTAATAAAGGAAACAATCACTACTATCATACATACAGGTAAAAGCCAGTAAATTAGAATATTTTGAAAAACTTGATTTATTTCAGTAATTGCATTCAAAAGGTGTAACTTGTACATTATATTTATTCATTGCACACAGACTGATGCATTCAAATGTTTATTAGGGCCCGCAATGGCCCATTGCAAAAGGACTCCCACAGGGAGTCCTTATGCAATGGGACATAAGGACCTATTGTTATTCGTTCGTTTTATTCTTTATTAGGGCCCGCAATGGCCCATTGCAAAAGGACTCCCACAGGGAGTCCTTATGCAATGGGACATAAGGACCTATTGTTCTTTATTATTCTTCCGCCGCCTCTTTGAGCACTAATTTGACCCACTTAACATGCTTCAAAACTCACCATATTTGACCCACCCATCAGGACCTGCGAAAATTGTCTTTTAATAAAAAAACTGAACCGCAAAAATCAAAATTGCGCTCTAGTGCCCCCTAGGAAAAAAACAAACTAGACTGCCTGTAACTCCCACTAGGAAGGTCGGAAAGACATGAAACAAAAACCTCTATGTAGGTCTGACTCAGACCTAACTTTCATAATGGTACATTCTCGGGCTAAAATCTACAGGAAGTTGGCAATTCCCCCTTCAAGACAAAAAAGTACTAAAAACAGTCACTTTTGCCTCTTTGAGCTGTAATTTGACCCCCTTAACATGCTTCAGAACTCACCAAACTGAACACACACATCAGGACTGGCTAAAACTGTGATCTAATGAAAAAACCTAACCCCAAATCTAAAAATTGTGCTCTACAGCAATTTTTTTATAAAACGCACAAAAAACTGCTCCTCGGATGAAAAATCTTACACAACTGCCTGTAACTCTCCCTGGGAAGGTCGGAGAGAGATGAAACAAAAACCTCTATGTAGGTCTCACTTAGACCTACATTTCATAAATTGACAACCCCCAGCAAAAATCAACAGGAAGTTTGCTATTCCCCCTTCAAAACAAATTTTTTGTAAAAACCGGTCTCCTTCCTTCAAAAACGAACTCCTCTGAGCGCGTTTGTCGTTTCGCCTTCAAACTAACACAGGAGAGAGATTGAACCCTTGTGATTACAACAACAGAAGCGCTTTTTAATTAACTGCTCCGGTTTTGATTTTATGACCCTTCAAAGACCCGCAGCGCTGATGCTGCTGCAATGCTGTTTTTTCAAGATGGCTGCTTAAAAGCAGGAAGCACCAACGTGCCCACACAATGCAGACAAGGTAGGTACACTAGACAAAAGTCTTGGGACACTTCAGACTACAAGTAGACAAAAGTATTGGGACACTTAGGACTAGCACCTGCCAAATACGCGGGCCCGAACAACGCTGCTTGCAGCTTTAATTTCATTTAATTTTGATGATTTGAAGTGGCAACAAATGAAAATCCAAAATTCCGTGTGTCACAAAATTAGAATATTACTTAAGGCTAATACAAAAAAGGGATTTTTAGAAATGTTGGCCAACTGAAAAGTATGAAAATGAAAAATATGAGCGTGTACAATACTCAATACTTGGTTGGAGCTCCTTTTGCCTCAATTACTGCGTTAATGCGGCGTGGCATGGAGTCGATGAGTTTCTGGCACTGCTCAGGTGTTATGAGAGCCCAGGTTGCTCTGATAGTGGCCTTCAACTCTTCTGCGTTTTTGGGTCTGGCATTCTGCATCTTCCTTTTCACAATACCCCACAGATTTTCTATGGGGCTAAGGTCAGGGGAGTTGGCGGGCCAATTTAGAACAGAAATACCATGGTCCGTAAACCAGGCACGGGTAGATTTTGCGCTGTGTGCAGGCGCCAAGTCCTGTTGGAACTTGAAATCTCCATCTCCATAGAGCAGGTCAGCAGCAGGAAGCATGAAGTGCTCTAAAACTTGCTGGTAGACGGCTGCGTTGACCCTGGATCTCAGGAAACAGAGTGGACCGACACCAGCAGATGACATGGCACCCCAAACCATCACTGATGGTGGAAACTTTACACTAGACTTCAGGCAACATGGATCCTGTGCCTCTCCTGTCTTCCTCCAGACTCTGGGACCTCGATTTCCAAAGGAAATGCAAAATTTGCTTTCGTCAGAAAACATGACTTTGGACCACTCAGCAGCAGTCCAGCTCTTTTTTTCCTTAGCCCAGGTGAGACGCTTTTCGCGCTGTTTCTTGGTCAACAGTGGCTTGACACGAGGTATGCGGCAGTTGAAACCCATGTCTTTCAAGCGTCTCTTGGTGGTGGATCTTGAAGCACTGACTCCAGCAGCTGTCCACTCCTTCTGAATCTCCCCCACATTTTTGAATGGTTTTTTTTTTTTCACAATCTTGACCAGGGCGCGGTGATCCCTATCGCTTGTACACTTTTTCTGACCACAGTTTTTCCTTCCCTTTGCCTCTCCATTAATGTGTTTGGACACAGAGCTCTGAGAACAGCCAGCCTCTTCAGCAATAACCTTTTGTGTCTTTCCCTCCTTGTGCAATGTGTCGACGGTTGCCTTTTGGACAGCTGTCAAATCTGAAGTCTTCCCCACGTTTGTGTAGGCTTCAGAACTGGACTGAGAGACCATTTAAAGCCCTTTGCAGGTGTTTTGAGGTGATCAGCTGATTAGTTTGTGGCACCAGGTGTCTTCAAAATTGAACCCTTACACAATATTCTAATTTTGTGACACACGGAATTTTGGATTTTCATTTGTTGCCACTTCAAATCATCAAAATTAAATGAAATAAACATTTGAATGCATCAGTCTGTGTGCAATGAATAAATATAATGTACAAGTTACACCTTTTGAATGCAATTACTGAAATAAATCAAGTTTTTCAAAATATTCTAATTTACTGGCTTTTACCTGTATATATATATATATATCTAAATAATTTAAATTACACAAATATTACACTAATGGTGGGAAATATTCTGAAATACTGGCTATAATTTCATTTTTTTTGTCTTTCCATTCTCAACATTTTATAAGGCGGTGCCATATTTCCATGTTTTGGCAGTGACATCACTAGTTTGAATTTTCTATGTTAAAATGTGTAGTAATTTAACTATATAGAATAAACAACAACAAATAATTACCGTATTTTCCGCACTATAAGGCGCACCGGATTATTAGCCGCACCTTCTATGAATTACATATTTCATAATTTTGTCCACCAATAAGCCGCCCCGGACTATAAGCCGCGCCTACGCTGCGCTAAAGTGAATGTCAAAAAAACAGTCAGATAGGTCAGTCAAACTTTAATAATATATTGAAAACCAGCGTTCTAACAACTCTGTCCCAAAATGTACGCAAATGTGCAATCACAAACATAGTAAAATTCAAAATGGTGTAGAGCAATAGCAACATAATGTTGCTCGAACGTTAATGTCACAACACACAAAATAAACATAGCGCTCACTTTCTGAAGTTATTCTTCATTCGTAAATCCTTCGAATTCTTCGTCTTCGGTGTCCGAATTGAAAAGTTGCGCAAGCGTGGGTTCCAAAATGGCCGGCTCCGTCTCTTCGAAGTCATCGGAGTCAGTGTCGCTGTTGTTGTCCAGTAGTTCTGTGAATCCTGCCTTCCGGAAAGCTCGGACCACAGTTGTGACCGAAATATCTGCCCAGGCATTTACGATCCACTGGCAAATGTTGGCGTATGTCGTCCGGCGCTGTCTGCCTGTCTTAGTGAAGGTGTGTTCGCCTTCGGTCATCCATTGTTCCCACGCCGTTCGCAGTCGTGATTTGAATGCCCTGTTGACACCAATATCCAGCGGTTGGAGTTCTTTGGTTAATCCACCCGGAATGACGGCGAGTGTTGTATTTGTGTGCTTCACTTGTTTTTTGACACCATCTGTGATGTGGGCGCGCATGGAGTCGTATATCAACATGGACGGAGCTGCGTGAAAAAAGCCACCCGGCCTCTTCGCGTAAACTTCCCTTAACCACTCGCTCATCTTTTCTTCATCCATCCATCCCTTCGAGTTAGCTTTTATGATGACGCCGGCTGGAAAGGTCTCTTTTGGCAAGGTCTTCCTTTTGAATATCACCATGGGTGGAAGTTTCTGGCCATTAGCATGGCAAGCTAGAACCACAGTGAAGGACGACTTCTCATTCCCTGTGGTGCGAATATTCACCGTACGTGCTCCCGTTGTATCAACAGTGCGGTTCACAGGAATATCAAAAGTCAGTGGAACCTCGTCCATGTTGATAATGTTCTCTGGCCGGATCTTTTTTTCAGCTATCTTGTTTTTACAATATGCACGGAAAGTAGCCAGCTTTTCTTTAAAGTCGTTAGGCAGTTGCTGTGAAATAGTGGTCCGTGTGCGGATGGAGAGATTGCGTCTTTTCATGAACCGGAAACACCAAGAAGCACCACCTTTAAAATCATCCAGGTGAAGTTCGCTTGCTAGCGTTGTTGCCTTCATTGGAATAGTGATGGTGCTGACACTTCTGCTTGCTGCTCTCTGCTCAACAACCCACTGTTCCAGTTTGTCCTCCAACTGTTGCCATCGTGCTTTGTTCCCTCGGAAACTCTGTTTTGTCTTCTTTACCTGGCGCAGGTCATCTTCTTGCTTCCTCCACCTACGCACCATTGATTCATTTATGTTATATTCTCTTGCTGCTGCTCTATTTCCGTGTTCTTCGGCATGACTTATTGCCTTAAGTTTAAATTCTGCGTTATACGCGTGTCGCTTAGTAGGAGCCATTTTGTAGTCTGGTCTTTACAGATGTAGACACACAAAGGAAATGAAACGAAATATCCGCGCGCTTCTTTTTCTTCCGGGGGCGGGTGGTTGCTTACAGTAGAAGAAGAAGCGCTTCCTGTTCTATGGGGGCGGGTGCTTACCTTGGCGGTTGCTTGCGTAGAAGAAGAAGCGCTTCCTGTTCTACCGGGAAAAAAGATGGCGGCTGTTTACCGAAGTTGCGAGATCGAAACTTTATGAAAATGAATCGTAATAAAGCGCACCGGGTTATAAGGCGCACTGTTAGCTTTTGAGAAAATTTGTGGTTTTTAGGTGCGCCTTATAGTGCGGAAAATACGGTAGTGGGAATAAAATTAATGGATATAAAAAGTAAAACAATAAAAAAATACTACGTACATTATACTATCATACCTGGTGTGTGTGTACGCTTGAACTACTACCCTTTAGAATAATGAACCCGAAAAGTGAATTCAAATATAAATAAATGAAAGAAACAGACATTTATATATAGAAAAAATATACACACATTAGGTTTGTATGGTATACCGGTACTACACACAGAGTACTTACAAGCAGACACAGTGTGTAGACAGAAAAGGGAGAATGGACGCATTTTGGCGAAAAAAACTAACAATAAAGGTGAAGTTATAACACAGAAACACCCTCAGGAAGAGATGCTTTAAGACATGGCTAGCTAGCTAATCACTAATCCGGACCTCCTTGGCGACAAATAAATTAAGTTTCTTACAAGCATCATTATCACTGGAGGACGAGGAATAGCTAAACATGCTTCACTACACACCGTAGGAGGATACAATAGCTCACCGGCGTCACAATGTAAACAAACGCCATGGGTGGATCTACACCCGACATCCACTGTAATGATGCCAAGTACAATAGTGTATCTAGTCGATACTACTATGATTACATCGATATTTTTTCCTTTTTTAAAAAAAAAAAAAAAAATCATACCATGTTTACAAAGTTAGGAAATATGTCCCTGGACACATGAGGACTTTGAATATGACCAATGTACGATCCTGTAACTACTTGGTATCGGATCCATACCTAAATGTGTGGTATCATCCAAAACTAATGTCAAGTATCAAAGAAGAGAAGAATAAGTGATTATTACATTTTAACAGAAGTGTAGATAGAACATGTTCAAACAGAAAATAAGCAGATATTAACAGTAAATGAACAAGTGGATTAATGATCAATTTTTACAGTTTGTCCCTCATAATGTGTACAAAATAATAGGTGTATAAATGACACAATATGTTACTGCATAGACTAATTAGGAGTCTTTGTTTGTTTACTTACTACTAAAAGACAAGTTGTCTATTTTATTTAAGGGCTAAATGACAATAATAAACATATGTTTCATGTCCACTAACATTTTTGGTTCAAATAAAGACAAAAATGAAATTTTTTTGTGCTCCCCCTTATTTAAAAAAGTACCGAAAAGTATCTAAATAATTTGAGTACCGGTACCAAAATATTGGTACTGTTACAACACTAATACACATTTATAAACACATGAGAGACACAAACACACAACTATATATTATATACATATATATAGTATACATACATATATACATACACCCAAACATATACACGTGTATACATACTTACACACACACACACACATTTATATATATATATATATGCATATATATATATGCATATATATACCGGTGTGTGTGTGTGTGTGTATATATATATATATATATATATATATATATGCATATATATATATATGCATATATATATATATATATATATATATATATACATATATATATATATATATATACATATATATATATACATGCATATATATATATACATATATATATGCATATATATATATATATATATATATATATATATACATACATACATATGCATATATATATATATATATATATATATATATATATATATATATATATATATATATATATATATATATATATATATATATACATATATATGCATATATATATACATATATGCATATATATATATATATATATATATATGCATATATATATACATACACATACCGTATTTTCCGCACTATAAGGCGCACCGGATTATTAGCCGCACCTTCTATGAATTACATATTTCATAATTTTGTCCACCAATAAGCCGCCCCGGACTAAAAGCCGCGCCTACGCTGCGCTAAAGTGAATGTCAAAAAAACGCTGCGCTAAAGTGAATGTCAAAAAAACAGTCAGATAGTTCAGTCAAACTTTAATAATATATTAAAAACCAGCGTTCTAACAACTCTGTCCCAAAATGTACGCAAATGTGCAATCACAAACATAGTAAAATTCAAAATGGTGTAGAGCAATAGTAACATAATGTTGCTCGAACGTTAATGTCACAACACACAAAATAAACATAGCGCTCACCTTCTGAAGTTATTCTTCATTCGTAAATCCTTCGAATTCTTCGTCTTCGGTGTCCGAATTGAAAAATTGCGCAAGCGTGGGATCCAAAATGGCCGGTTCCGTCTCGTAGAAGTCATCGGGAGTCAGTGTCGCTGTTGTTCTGTGAATCCTGCCTTCCGGAAAGCTCGGACCACAGTTGTGACCGAAATATCTGCCCAAGCATTTATGATCCACTGGCAGATGTTGGCGTATGTCGTCCGAGGCTGTCTGCCCGTCTTAGTGAAGGTGTGTTCGCCTTCGGAGCTGTGTGAAAAAAGCCACCCGGCCTCTTCGCGTAAACTTCCCTTAACCACTCGCTCATCTTTTCTTCATCCATCCATCCCTTCGAGTTAGCTTTTATGATGACGCCGGCTGGAAAGGTCTCTTTTGGCAAGGTCTTCCTTTTGAATATCACCATGGGTGGAAGTTAGCATGGCAAGCTAGAACCACAGTGAAGGATGACTTCTCATTCCCTGTGGAGCGAATATTCACCGTACGTGCTCCCGTTCCACAGTGCGGTTCAGTTGCTGTGAAATACGGTAGTAATCCGTGTGCGGATGGAGAGATTGCGTCTTTTTATGAACCGGATCGTTTAGCAGGAGCCATTTTGTGGTCTTTACAGATGTAAACAGGAAATGAAACGTACGGTGATATCCGCGCGTTTTTTCTTCTTCTTCCGGGGGCGGGTGAAGCGCTTCCTGTTCTATGGGGGCGGGTGAAGCGCTTCCTGTTCTATGGGGGCGGGTGCTTTCCTTGGCGGTTGCTTGCGTAGAAGAAGAAGCGCTTCCTGTTCTACCGGGAAAAAAGATGGCGGCTGTTTACCGAAGTTGCGAGACCGAAACTTTATGAAAATGAATCGTAATAAAGCGCACCGGGTTATAAGGCGCACTGTCAGCTTTTGAGAAAAATTGTGGTTTTTAGGTGCGCCTTATAGTGCGGAAAATACGGTACATATATATATACATATGCATATATATATATATATATATATATATACATATATATATGCATATATATATACATATATGCATATATATATATATATGCATATATATACATATATATATATGCATATATATATACATATGCATATATATATATATATGCATATATATATATACATATATATATGCATATATATATATACATATACATATATGCATATATATATATACATATATATATATATATGCATATATATATATGCATATATATATATACATATATATATATATGCATATATATACATATATATGCATATATATACATATATATATATATATGCATATATATACATATATATATATGCATATATATACATATATATATATATATATATATATATACACACACACATATATATATATACACACATATATATATATATATACACGCATATATATACATATATATATATATATATATATATACACATATATTTATATATATATATATATATACACACA
The DNA here is from genome assembly GCF_033978685.3 of Nerophis lumbriciformis. NCBI lineage: Eukaryota > Metazoa > Chordata > Actinopteri > Syngnathiformes > Syngnathidae > Nerophis > Nerophis lumbriciformis. The sequence goes on along the minus strand of NC_084558.2, from coordinate 53,324,596 downwards.
CTGTGTATACATACACATATATACATACATAAAAATATGCATATATATACACACACACACGTACATATATACATATACACACATACATATATAAAATATATTTTTTTAATAAAAAAAAAGTTTAACCCAAATGCTGCTAAATTTCCTTTGAATCTGACTGTAAAAAGTAAAAAGTAAAAAAGTTTAAGTAATAAAAAAATAAAAAAATTGCAAATATAAAACCAATTTTCTTCAACTAAGAAATGATTCACAGTAAAACAAAAATAAAAAAGTTTTCTGAAAGTAAAAAAAAACTATTTGGAATTATAAAAAGAAATTCAATTTAAAAAAATGTTTTGCAAGGAAAGAAATAATCTTCAAGTTAAAACTTTTGGCAGTAATATTTCACCCATAATTTGCACCCTACGACCACAGATGGGTTTTTTTGCGCATGGTGCCGTCCGCAAAAAAATAAAGAAAAACTAAACTTACAGGTTGAGCTTGTTTAACAGTTATAACTTGAAGAAACATGTCTGTATATTTTCAAATCCTTTTTTTTATTTTTATTTTTTTATTTAAGAATTGTTTTTATATACTTGGAAATGGTTTGTTTAATGGAAGAACAGTTTTTAACAGTAATTTCACTCCATACAGTTGCCGGTCGGGTGGTGCAGGGTGGGATGGGTGAATTAGCACGTGCATAAAAACGGCTCCCAAACAAACGACTCTTAACTGGGAATCGGTTCTCATCGTTCACCTAAAAGAGCTGTTCAAAAGACTCGATTTGTTCGCGAACGCCACATCTCTACCTGAGGAAAGGTGTGCGCCCCCTGCTGGTGCCTTACCGTTAGTCACTGGTATTTGATTGATGTCAAAGTCGTCGTGGTCGGCGGCGTCTTGGGCCATGCCGACTTTATTGGAGAAGTACTGGTCGAAAGCCCCCGATTCTTTGCCGTCGGGAGCGGCGGGGGTCACCTGCTCGCCTTTCCTGGCAGGGATGGCGGGGGGCTTGGCCAGCTGGAAATCCTTGAACATGTCCTTCCCGGTCTTCTTCTCCTTCTCCCCGAGGGGGTCCAGGGCGGTGAAGGCATTGTTCTCAACCTTGGGCGGCTCCTTCGCCGGCAGCCGCGGGGGCGGTCGGGACGGGCCCGGCTGCTCGCCCATCATGTGGAAGGGGCCCGGCTGGAAAGGGTTGGTGGAGGCCGGCTGACCCCAACCCGGAGCCCCGAGCGGGCCGACAGGAGGAGGCTGACCCCAGGCGTGGGGCGGGGCGCCGAACTGAGGCGGCATCTGCTGGCCCCAGGCGGCGGGGGGGATGGGGAGACCGCCGAAGGCGGACGGCTGCGGGTAGGCGGGCCTGGGGGGCCCGTACATGGACGGTGCCACAGTGGAGGCTCCCCACATGCCGGCTGCAGGGATGCCGGTGCTGGCTGCTGGACCCAACTGCAGATCTCCTGGACGTGACCACATTTTGTGTAAACGCCGGTCAAAAACTCTTGAATAAAAGACGGAGCTTACCTAAAGCCGCCATGGACGACGGAGCGGACTTGTTGAAGAGGTCACCCGCGGCCGATGACCCGGCAGGCTGACCGGGAGCGGCGAAGAGTTCTGCTCCGAACAAGTCATTTGCTGTGGACTATTAAGGGATGGTAGTGAGGTCAAGCTCCATGTGCCCTAGTCCTTTTAAAAAGTCCCCGAGCATACTTTGGTCCATTATTATGGGCCTGCTGCAATGCAAGCAGCCCATATTATTATTGCAGCTTGGTATGTGACACATGCTAACTGATAGCATGCTAAAATTAGCATGCTAACGTTTTGAGCTAGTTTTGCAACTGTTTACCCCAGAGTCATATAACTTGGTACGTGACACTTGATACATTTTAGCATGCAAATGATAGCATGCTACTATTAGCATGCTAGCATGCTAAAATTAATGTGGGCCACATCCAAGCGTTAGCATGCTAAAATTAAAGTGCTAACTTTTTGACCTAGTTTTGCAACCGTTTACCCCAGAGTCATATAACTTGGTATGTGACACTTGATACATTTTAGCATGCAAATGATAGCATGCTACTATTAGCATGCTAGCATGCTAAAATTAATGTGGGCCACATCCAAGCGTTAGCATGCTAAAATTAAAGTGCTAACTTTTTGACCTAGTTTTGCAACCGTTTACCCCAGAGTCATATAACTTGGTATGTGACACTTGATACATTTTAGCATAGAAATGATAGCATGCTACCATTAGCATGCTAAAATGAATGTGCTAACTTTTTCAGCTAGTTTTGCAACCGTTTACCCCAGAGTCATATAACTTGGTACGCGACACTTGTAAACTGTTAGCATGCAAGCGCTAGCATGCTAAATTTAAAGTGCTAACTTTTTTTTGCTAAATTTACTTTTTTTTCTCTAATTCCCCAGCAATACACCTTAGAGTCATATAACTTGGTATGTGACACAAGCTAACTATTATCATGCTACCGTTAGCTTGCTAGCATGCTAAAATTAATGTGCTAACTTTTTCAGCTAGTTTTGCAACTGTTTACCCCAGAGTCATATAACTTGGTACGAGACACTTGTAAATTGTTAGCATGCAAGCATTAGCATGCTAAAATTAAAGTGCTAACTTTTTTTTGCTAAAATGTTCCTTTTTTTCCCCCTCTAATTCCCCAGCAATACACCTTAGAGTCATATAACTTGGTATGTGACACTAGCTAATTATTATCATGCTCACGTTAGCTTGCTAGCATGCCAACACTAGTGTGCTAACTTTTTCAGCTAGTTTTGCAACCGTTTACCCCAGAGTCATATAACTTGGTACGTGACACTTGCAAACTGTTAGCATGCAAGCGCTAACATGCTAAATTTAAAGTGCTAACTTTTTTTGCTAAATTTACTTTTTTTTCTCTGTAATTCCCCAGCAATACACCTTAGAGTCATATAACTTGGTATGTGACACAAGCTAACTATTATCATGCTCATGTTAGCTTGCTAGCATGCTAACATTAGCGTGCTAACTTTTTGAGCTAGTTTTGCAACCGTTTACCTCAGAGTCATATAACTTGGTATGTGACATTTGTTAAATTTTAGCATGCAAATGATAGCATGCTAATGCTAGCATGCTAAAATTAATGTGCTAACTTTTTCAGCTAGTTTTGCAACCGTTTACCCCAGAGTCATATAACTTGGTACGTGACACTTGCAAACTGCTAGCATGCAAGCGCTAGCATGCTAAATTTAAAGTGCTAACTTTTTTTTTGCTAAATTTACTTTCTTTTCTCTAATTCCCCAGCAATACACCTTAGAGTCATATAACTTGGTATGTGACACAAGCTAACTATTATCATGCTACCGTTAGCTTGCTAGCATGCTAACTTTTTCAGCTAGTTTTGCAACCGTTTACCCCAGAGTCATATAACTTGGTACGTGACACTTTTAAATTGTTAGCATGCAAGTGTTAGCATGCTAAAATTAAAGTGCTAACTTTTTTTTTTGCTAAATTTACTTTTTATTCCCTCTAATTCCCCAGCAATACACCTTAGAGTCATATAACTTGGTATGTGACACAAGCTAACTATTATCATGCTACCGTTAGCTTGCTAGCATGCTAAAATTAATGTGCTAACTTTTTCAGCTAGTTTTGCAACCGTTTACCCCAGAGTCAAATAACTTGGTACGCAACACTTGTAAACTGTTAGCATGCAAGCGCTAGCATGCTAAATTTAAAGTGCTAACTTTTTTTGCTAAATTTACTTTTTTTTCTCTCTAATTCCCCAGCAATACACCTTAGAGTCATATAACTTGGTATGTGACACATGCTAACTATTATCATGCTACCGTTAGCTTGCTAGCATGCTAACTTTTTCAGCTAGTTTTGCAACCGTTTACCCCAGAGTCATATAACTTGGTACGTGACACTTTTAAATTGTTAGCATGCAAGTGTTAGCATGCTAAAATTAAAGTGCTAACTTTTTTTTGTGCTAAATTTACTTTTGTTTCCCTCTAATTCCCCAGCAATACACCTTAGAGTCATATAACTTGGTATGTGACACAAGCTAACTATTATCATGCTACCGTTAGCTTGCTAGCATGCTAAAATTAATGTGCTAACTTTTTCAGCTAGTTTTGCAACCGTTTACCCCAGAGTCAAATAACTTGGTACGCAACACTTGTAAACTGTTAGCATGCAAGCGCTAGCATGCTAAATTTAAAGTGCTAACTTTTTTTGCTAAATTTACTTTTTTTTCTCTGTAATTCCCCAGCAATACACCTTAGAGTCATATAACTTGGTATGTGACACATGCTAACTATTATCATGCTACCGTTAGCTTGCTAGCATGCTAACTTTTTCAGCTAGTTTTGCAACCGTTTACCCCAGAGTCATATAACTTGGTACGTGACACTTTTAAATTGTTAGCATGCAAGTGTTAGCATGCTAAAATTAAAGTGCTAACTTTTTTTTGTGCTAAATTTACTTTTGTTTCCCTCTAATTCCCCAGCAATACACCTTAGAGTCATATAACTTGGTATGTGACACAAGCTAACTATTATCATGCTACCGTTAGCTTGCTAGCATGCTAAAATTAATGTGCTAACTTTTTCAGCTAGTTTTGCAACCGTTTACCCCAGAGTCAAATAACTTGGTACGCAACACTTGTAAACTGTTAGCATGCAAGCGCTAGCATGCTAAATTTAAAGTGCTAACTTTTTTTGCTAAATTTACTTTTTTTTCTCTCTAATTCCCCAGCAATACACCTTAGAGTCATATAACTTGGTATGTGACACATGCTAACTATTATCATGCTACCGTTAGCTTGCTAGCATGCTAACTTTTTGAGCTAGTTTTGCAATCATTTACCCCAGAGTCATATAACTTGGTACGTGACACTTTTAAATTGTTAGCATGCAAGTGTTAGCATGCTAAAATTAAAGTGCTAACTTTTTTTTTGTGCTAAATTTACTTTTTTCCCCCCTCTAATTCCCCAGCAATACACCTTAGAGTCATATAACTTGGTATGTGACACAAGCTAACTATTATCATGCTACCGTTAGCTTGCTAGCATGCTAAAATTAATGTGCTAACTTTTTCAGCTAGTTTTGCAACCGTTTACCCCAGAGTCAAATAACTTGGTACGCAACACTTGTAAACTGTTAGCATGCAAGCGCTAGCATGCTAAATTTAAAGTTCTAACTTTTTTTGCTAAATTTACTTTTTTTTCTCTCTAATTCCCCAGCAATACACCTTAGAGTCATATAACTTGGTATGTGACACATGCTAACTATTATCATGCTACCGTTAGCTTGCTAGCATGCTAACTTTTTCAGCTAGTTTTGCAACCGTTTACCCCAGAGTCATATAACTTGGTACGTGACACTTTTAAATTGTTAGCATGCAAGTGTTAGCATGCTAAAATTAAAGTGCTAACTTTTTTTTGTGCTAAATTTACTTTTGTTTCCCTCTAATTCCCCAGCAATACACCTTAGAGTCATATAACTTGGTATGTGACACAGGCTAACTATCATCATGCTACCGTTAGCTTGCTAGCATGCTAACATTAATGTGCTAACTTTTTCAGCTAGTTTTGCAACCGTTTACCCCAGAGTCAGATAACTTGGTACGCAACACTTGTAAACTGTTAGCATGCAAGCGCTAGCATGCTAAATTTAAAGTGCTAACTTTTTTTGCTAAATTTACTTTTTTTTCTCTTTAATTCCCCAGCAATACACCTTAGAGTCATATAACTTGGTATGTGACACAAGCTAACTATTATCATGCTCACGTTAGCTTGCTAGCATGCTAAAATTAATGTGCTAACTTTTTCAGCTAGTTTTGCAACCGTTTACCCCAGAGTCATATAACTTGGTACGCGACACTTGTAAACTGTTAGCATGCAAGCGCTAGCATGCTAAATTTAAAGTGCTAACTTTTTTTGCTAAATTTACTTTTTTTTCTCTTTAATTCCCAGCAATACACCTTAGAGTCATATAACTTGGTATGTGACACAAGCTAACTATTATCATGCTACCGTTAGCTTGCTAGCATGCTAACTTTTTCAGCTAGTTTTGCAACCGTTTACCCCAGAGTCATATAACTTGGTATATGACACTTGTAAACTGCTAGCATGCAAGCATTAGTATGCTAAAATTAAAGTGCTAACTTTTTTTTTGCTAAATTTACTTTTTATTCCCTCTAATTCCCCAGCAATACACCTTAGAGTCATATAACTTGGTATGTGACACAAGCTAACTATTATCATGCTCACGTTAGCTTGCTAGCTTGCTAAAATTAGCATGCTAACTTTTTCAGCTAGTTTTACAACCGTTTACTCTAGAGACATAACTTGGTACGAGACACTTGCAAACTGTTAGCATGCAAGCGTTAGCATGCTAAAATTAAAGTGCTAACTTTTTTTGGCTAAACTTTTTTCCCCCTCTAATTCCCCAGCAATACACCTTAGAGTCATATAACTTGGTATGTGACACAAGCTAACTATTATCATGCTACCATTAGCTTGCTAGCATGCTAACTTTTTCAGCTAGTTTTGCAACCGTTTACCCCAGAGTCATATAACTTGGTACGAGACACTTGTAAATTGTTAGCATGCAAGTGTTAGCATGCTAAAATTAAAGTGCTAACTTTTTTTTTTGCTAAATTTACTTTTTTTCCCCTCTAATTCCCCAGCAATACACCTTAGAGTCATATAACTTGGTATGTGACACAAGCTAACTATTATCATGCTCACGTTAGCTTGCTAGCATGCTAAAATTAATGTGCTAACTTTTTCAGCTAGTTTTGCAACCGTTTACCCCAGAGTCATATAACTTGGTACGAGACACTTGTAAATTGTTAGCATGCAAGCGTTAGCATGCTAAAATTAAAGTGCTAACTTTTTTTGGCTAAACTTTTTTTCCCCTCTAATTCCCCAGCAATACACCTTAGAGTCATATAACTTGGTATGTGACACAAGCTAACTATTATCATGCTACCATTAGCTTGCTAGCATGCTAACTTTTCCAGCTAGTTTTGCAACTGTTTACCCCAGAGACATAACTTGGTACGTGACACTTGCAAACTGTTAGCATGCAAGTATTAGCATGCTAAAATTAAAGTGCAAACTTTTTTTTTGCTAAATTTTTTTTTCTCTAATTCCCCACCAATACAACTTAGTCATATAACTTGGTATGTGACACAAGCTAACTATTATCATGCTCACGTTAGCTTGCTAGCATGCTAAAATTAGCATGCTAACTTTTTCAGCTAGTTTTGCAACCGTTTACCCCAGAGTCATATCACTTGGTATATGACACTTGTAAATTGTTAGCATGCAAGCGTTAGCATGCTAAAATTAAAGTGCTAACTTTTTTTTGCTAAATTTACTTTTTTCCCCCCTCTAATGCCCTAGCAATACACCTTAGTCATATAACTTGGTATGTGACACAAGCTAATTATTATCATGCTCACGTTAGCTTGCTAGTATGCTAACATTAGCGTGCTAACTTTTTGAGCTAGTTTTGCACCCGTTTACCCCAGAGTCATATAACTTGGTATGTGACACTTGTTAACTTTTAGCATGCAAACGATAGCATGCTAGCTAGCTAACTTAAGCATGCTAACTTTTTCATCTAATTTTACACTTTTTTCTCTATTTCCGAAGCCATACACCTTACAGTCGTGTTAATTGACATGTGAGACCCTAGCCCTAACCCTAACCCTAACCAGTTATCAAACTGCTGTGTCTGATTTGCAAGTATGACAATAAGTTTTAGCGACTTCCTCCCGGTCAACTTCCTTTGTTTTCACATTCTCAAAGTGCACACTTCTAGAAAGTGCGCAACCTAACCCTAACCCCAACCCCAACCCCAACACCAACCCTAACCCTAACCAGTTATCAAACTGCTATGTCTCATTTGCAAGTATGACAATAAGTTTTAGCGACTTCCTCCGGGTTAACGTCCTTTGTTTTCACATTCTCAAAGTGCGCACTTCAAGAAAGTGCGCAACCTAACCGTAACCCAAACCCCAACCCTAACCCTAACCCTAACCAGTTATCAAACTGCTCTGTCTCATTTGCAAGTATGACAATAAGTTTTAGCGACTTCCTCCCGGTCAACTTCCTTTGTTTTCACATTCTCAAAGTGCGCACTTCGAGAAAGCGTGCACCCTAACCCAAACCCCAACCCCAACCCCAACCCCAGTTATCAAACTGCTATGTCTCATTTGCAAGTATGACAATAAGTTTTGGAGACTTCGTCCCGGTCAACTTCCTTTGTTTTCACATTCTCAAAGTGCGCACGTCTAGAAAGTGCGTCAACCTAACCCAAACCCCAACCCCAACCCCAACCCTAACCCTAACCAGTTATCAAACTGCTATGTCTCATTTGCAAGTATGACAATAAGTTTTAGCGACTTCCTCCGGGTTAACGTCCTTTGTTTTCACATTCTCAAAGTGCGCACTTCTAGAAAGTGCGCAACCTAACCGTAACCCAAACCCCAACCCCAACCCTAACCCTAACCCTAACCAGTTATCAAACTGCTATGTCTCATTTGCAAGTATGACAATAAGTTTTAGCGACTTCCTTCGGGTTAACGTCCTTTGTTTTCACATTCTCAAAGTGCGCACTTCTAGAAAGTACGCAACCTAACCCTAACCCCAACCCCAACCCCAACCCCAACACCAACCCTAACCCTAACCCTAACCAGTTATCAAACTGCTACGTCTCATTTGCAAGTATGACAATAAGTTTTAGCGACTTCCTCCCGGTCAACTTCCTTTGTTTTCACATTCTCAA
>NC_084558.2:53293327-53310827 GCF_033978685.3 Nerophis lumbriciformis | reverse complement strand
CGCAAACCTAACCGTAACCCCAACCCCAACCCCAACCCTAACCCTAACCCTAACCAGTTATCAAACTGCTATGTCTCATTTGCAAGTATGACAATAAGTTTTAGCGACTTCCTCCCGGTCAACTTCCTTTGTTTTCACATTCTCAAAGTGCGCACTTCTAGAAAGTGCGCAACCTAACCCTAACCCAAACCCCAACCCCAACACCAACCCTAACCCTAACCCTAACCCTAACCCTAACCAGTTATCAAACTGCTATGTCTCATTTGCAAGTATGACAATAAGTTTTAGCGACTTCCTCCGGGTTAACGTCCTTTGTTTTCACATTCTCAAAGTGCACACTTCAAGAAAGTGCGCAACCTAACCGTAACCCAAACCCCAACCCCAACCCTAACCCTAACCCTAACCAGTTATCAAACTGCTATGTCTCATTTGCAAGTATGACAATAAGTTTTAGCGACTTCCTCCCGGTCAACTTCCTTTGTTTTCACATTCTCAAAGTGCGCACTTCTAGAAAGTGCGCAACCTAACCCTAACCCAAACCCCAACCCCAACACCAACCCTAACCCTAACCCTAACCCTAACCAGTTATCAAATTGCTATGTCTCATTTGCAAGTATGACAATAAGTTTTAGCGACTTCCTCCGGGTTAACGTCCTTTGTTTTCACATTCTCAAAGTGCGCACTTCAAGAAAGTGCGCAACCTAACCGTAACCCCAACCCCAACCCCAACCCTAACCCTAACCCTAACCCTAACCAGTTATCAAACTGCTATGTCTCATTTGCAAGTATGACAATAAGTTTTAGCGACTTCCTCCCGGTCAACTTCCTTTGTTTTCACATTCTCAAAGTGCGCACTTCTAGAAAGTGCGCAACCTAACCCTAACCCAAACCCCAACCCCAACACCAACCCTAACCCTAACCCTAACCCTAACCCTAACCAGTTATCAAACTGCTATGTCTCATTTGCAAGTATGACAATAAGTTTTAGCGACTTCCTCCGGGTTAACGTCCTTTGTTTTCACATTCTCAAAGTGCACACTTCAAGAAAGTGCGCAACCTAACCGTAACCCAAACCCCAACCCCAACCCTAACCCTAACCCTAACCAGTTATCAAACTGCTATGTCTCATTTGCAAGTATGACAATAAGTTTTAGCGACTTCCTCCCGGTCAACTTCCTTTGTTTTCACATTCTCAAAGTGCGCACTTCTAGAAAGTGCGCAACCTAACCCTAACCCAAACCCCAACCCCAACACCAACCCTAACCCTAACCCTAACCAGTTATCAAACTGCTATGTCTCATTTGCAAGTATGACAATAAGTTTTAGCGACTTCCTCCCGGTCAACTTCCTTTGTTTTCACATTCTCAAAGTGCACACTTCTAGAAAGTGCGCAACCTAACCCTAACCCAAACCCCAACCCCAACACCAACCCTAACCCTAACCCTAACCCTAACCAGTTATCAAACTGCTATGTCTCATTTGCAAGTATGACAATAAGTTTTAGCGACTTCCTCCGGGTTAACGTCCTTTGTTTTCACATTCTCAAAGTGCACACTTCAAGAAAGTGCGCAACCCAACCCCAACACCAACCCCAACCCTAACCCTAACCCTAACCAGTTATCAAACTGCTATGTCTCATTTGCAAGTATGACAATAAGTTTTAGCGACTTCCTCCCGGTCAACTTCCTTTGTTTTCACATTCTCAAAGTGCGCACTTCAAGAAAGTGCGCAACCTAACCGTAACCCAAACCCCAACCCTAACCCTAACCTTAACCAATTATCAAACTGCTATGTCTCATTTGCAAGTATGACAATAAGTTTTAGCGACTTCCTCCCGGTCAACTTCCTTTGTTTTCACATTCTCAAAGTGCACACTTCTAGAAAGTGCGCAACCTAACCCTAACCCAAACCCCAACCCCAACACCAACCCTAACCCTAACCCTAACCCTAACCAGTTATCAAACTGCTATGTCTCATTTGCAAGTATGACAATAAGTTTTAGCGACTTCCTCCGGGTTAACGTCCTTTGTTTTCACATTCTCAAAGTGCACACTTCAAGAAAGTGCGCAACCTAACCGTAACCCAAACCCCAACCCTAACCCTAACCTTAACCAATTATCAAACTGCTATGTCTCATTTGCAAGTATGACAATAAGTTTTAGCGACTTCCTCCGGGTTAACTTCCTTTGTTTTCACATTCTCAAAGTGCGCACTTCTAGAAAGTGCGCAACCTAACCCTAACCCAAACCCCAACCCCAACACCAACCCTAACCCTAACCCTAACCCTAACCCTAACCCTAACCAGTTATCAAACTGCTATGTCTCATTTGCAAGTATGACAATAAGTTTTAGCGACTTCCTCCGGGTTAACGTCCTTTGTTTTCACATTCTCAAAGTGCGCACTTCTAGAAAGTGCGCAACCTAACCGTAACCCAAACCCCAACCCTAACCCTAACCTTAACCAATTATCAAACTGCTATGTCTCATTTGCAAGTATGACAATAAGTTTTAGCGACTTCCTCCGGGTTAACGTCCTTTGTTTTCACATTCTCAAAGTGCGCACTTCAAGAAAGTGCGCACCCTAACCCTAACCCAAACCCCAACCCCAACCCTAACCCTAACCCTAACCCTAACCAGTTATCAAACTGCTATGTCTCATTTGCAAGTATGACAATAAGTTTTAGCGACTTCCTCCCGGTCAACTTCCTTTGTTTTCACATTCTCAAAGTGCGCACTTCTAGAAAGTGCGCAACCTAACCCTAACCCAAACCCCAACCCCAACACCAACCCTATCCCTAACCCTAACCCTAACCCTAACCAGTTATCAAACTGCTATGTCTCATTTGCAAGTATGACAATAAGTTTTAGCGACTTCCTCCCGGTCAACTTCCTTTGTTTTCACATTCTCAAAGTGCGCACTTCTAGAAAGTGCGCAACCTAACCCTAACCCAAACCCCAACCCCAACACCAACCCTAACCCTAACCCTAACCCTAACCAGTTATCAAACTGCTATGTCTCATTTGCAAGTATGACAATAAGTTTTAGCGACTTCCTCCGGGTTAACGTCCTTTGTTTTCACATTCTCAAAGTGCACACTTCAAGAAAGTGCGCAACCTAACCGTAACCCAAACCCCAACCCTAACCCTAACCTTAACCAATTATCAAACTGCTATGTCTCATTTGCAAGTATGACAATAAGTTTTATCGACTTCCTCCCGGTTAACTTCCTTTGTTTTCACATTCTCAAAGTGCACACTTCTAGATAGTGCGCAACCTAACCCTAACCCAAACCCCAACACCAACACCAACCCTAACCCTAACCCTAACCCTAACCAGTTATCAAATTGCTATGTCTCATTTGCAAGTATGACAATAAGTTTTAGCGACTTCCTCCGGGTTAACGTCCTTTGTTTTCACATTCTCAAAGTGCGCACTTCAAGAAAGTGCGCAACCTAACCGTAACCCCAACCCCAACCCTAACCCTAACCCTAACCAGTTATCAAACTGCTATGTCTCATTTGCAAGTATGACAATAAGTTTTAGCGACTTCCTCCAGGTCAACTTCCTTTGTTTTCACATTCTCAAAGTGCGCACTTCTAGAAAGTGCGCAACCTAACCCTAACCCAAACCCCAACCCCAACACCAACCCTAACCCTAACCCTAACCCTAACCCTAACCCTAACCCTAACCAGTTATCAAACTGCTATGTCTCATTTGCAAGTATGACAATAAGTTTTAGCGACTTCCTCCCGGTCAACTTCCTTTGTTTTCACATTCTCAAAGTGCACACTTCTAGAAAGTGCGCAACCTAACCCTAACCCAAACCCCAACACCAACACCAACACCAACCCTAACCCTAACCCTAACCAGTTATCAAATTGCTATGTCACATTTGCAAGTATGACAATAAGTTTTAGCGACTTCCTCCGGGTTAACTTCCTTTGTTTTCACATTCTCAAAGTGCGCACTTCTAGAAAGTGCGCAACCTAACCCTAACCCAAACCCCAACCCCAACACCAACCCTAACCCTAACCCTAACCCTAACCAGTTATCAAACTGCTATGTCTCATTTGCAAGTATGACAATAAGTTTTAGCGACTTCCTCCCGGTCAACTTCCTTTGTTTTCACATTCTCAAAGTGCACACTTCTAGAAAGTGCGCAACCTAACCCTAACCCAAACCCCAACACCAACACCAACCCTAACCCTAACCCTAACCCTAACCCTAACCAGTTATCAAACTGCTATGTCTCATTTGCAAGTATGACAATAAGTTTTAGCGACTTCCTCCCGGTCAACTTCCTTTGTTTTCACATTCTCAAAGTGCACACTTCTAGAAAGTGCGCAACCTAACCCTAACCCAAACCCCAACACCAACACCAACACCAACCCTAACCCTAACCCTAACCCTAACCAGTTATCAAATTGCTATGTCACATTTGCAAGTATGACAATAAGTTTTAGCGACTTCCTCCGGGTTAACTTCCTTTGTTTTCACATTCTCAAAGTGCGCACTTCTAGAAAGTGCGCAACCTAACCCTAACCCAAACCCCAACACCAACACCAACACCAACCCTAACCCTAACCAGTTATCAAATTGCTATGTCTCATTTGCAAGTATGACAATAAGTTTTAGCGACTTCCTCCGGGTTAACGTCCTTTGTTTTCACATTCTCAAAGTGCGCACTTCAAGAAAGTGCGCAACCTAACCGTAACCCCAACCCCAACCCCAACCCTAACCCTAACCCTAACCAGTTATCAAACTGCTATGTCTCATTTGCAAGTATGACAATAAGTTTTAGCGACTTCCTCCCGGTCAACTTCCTTTGTTTTCACATTCTCAAAGTGCGCACTTCTAGAAAGTGCGCAACCTAACCCTAACCCAAACCCCAACCCCAACACCAACACCAACCCTAACCCTAACCCTAACCCTAACCCTAACCAGTTATCAAACTGCTATGTCTCATTTGCAAGTATGACAATAAGTTTTAGCGACTTCCTCCGGGTTAACGTCCTTTGTTTTCACATTCTCAAAGTGCACACTTCAAGAAAGTGCGCAACCTAACCGTAACCCAAACCCCAACCCCAACCCTAACCCTAACCCTAACCAGTTATCAAACTGCTATGTCTCATTTGCAAGTATGACAATAAGTTTTAGCGACTTCCTCCCGGTCAACTTCCTTTGTTTTCACATTCTCAAAGTGCGCACTTCTAGAAAGTGCGCAACCTAACCCTAACCCAAACCCCAACCCCAACACCAACCCTAACCCTAACCCTAACCAGTTATCAAACTGCTATGTCTCATTTGCAAGTATGACAATAAGTTTTAGCGACTTCCTCCGGGTTAACTTCCTTTGTTTTCACATTCTCAAAGTGCGCACTTCTAGAAAGTGCGCAACCTAACCCTAACCCAAACCCCAACCCCAACACCAACCCTAACCCTAACCCTAACCCTAACCAGTTATCAAACTGCTATGTCTCATTTGCAAGTATGACAATAAGTTTTAGCGACTTCCTCCGGGTTAACGTCCTTTGTTTTCACATTCTCAAAGTGCACACTTCAAGAAAGTGCGCAACCTAACCGTAACCCAAACCCCAACCCTAACCCTAACCTTAACCAATTATCAAACTGCTATGTCTCATTTGCAAGTATGACAATAAGTTTTAGCGACTTCCTCCCGGTCAACTTCCTTTGTTTTCACATTCTCAAAGTGCACACTTCTAGAAAGTGCGCAACCTAACCCTAACCCAAACCCCAACCCCAACACCAACCCAAACCCCAACCCTAACCCTAACCTTAACCAATTATCAAACTGCTATGTCTCATTTGCAAGTATGACAATAAGTTTTAGCGACTTCCTCCGGGTTAACTTCCTTTGTTTTCACATTCTCAAAGTGCGCACTTCTAGAAAGTGCGCAACCTAACCCTAACCCAAACCCCAACCCCAACACCAACCCTAACCCTAACCCTAACCCTAACCCTAACCAGTTATCAAACTGCTATGTCTCATTTGCAAGTATGACAATAAGTTTTAGCGACTTCCTCCGGGTTAACGTCCTTTGTTTTCACATTCTCAAAGTGCACACTTCAAGAAAGTGCGCAACCTAACCGTAACCCAAACCCCAACCCTAACCCTAACCTTAACCAATTATCAAACTGCTATGTCTCATTTGCAAGTATGACAATAAGTTTTATCGACTTCCTCCCGGTTAACTTCCTTTGTTTTCACATTCTCAAAGTGCGCACTTCTAGAAAGTGCGCAACCTAACCCTAACCCAAACCCCAACACCAACACCAACCCTAACCCTAACCCTAACCCTAACCAGTTATCAAATTGCTATGTCTCATTTGCAAGTATGACAATAAGTTTTAGCGACTTCCTCCGGGTTAACGTCCTTTGTTTTCACATTCTCAAAGTGCGCACTTCAAGAAAGTGCGCAACCTAACCGTAACCCAAACCCCAACCCCAACCCTAACCCTAACCAGTTATCAAACTGCTATGTCTCATTTGCAAGTATGACAATAAGTTTTAGCGACTTCCTTCCGGTCAACTTCCTTTGTTTTCACATTCTCAAAGTGCGCACTTCTAGAAAGTGCGCAACCTAACCCTAACCCAAACCCCAACCCCAACACCAACCCTAACCCTAACCCTAACCCTAACCCTAACCAGTTATCAAACTGCTATGTCTCATTTGCAAGTATGACAATAAGTTTTAGCGACTTCCTCCCGGTCAACTTCCTTTGTTTTCACATTCTCAAAGTGCACACTTCTAGAAAGTGCGCAACCTAACCCTAACCCAAACCCCAACACCAACACCAACACCAACCCTAACCCTAACCCTAACCAGTTATCAAATTGCTATGTCACATTTGCAAGTATGACAATAAGTTTTAGCGACTTCCTCCGGGTTAACTTCCTTTGTTTTCACATTCTCAAAGTGCGCACTTCTAGAAAGTGCGCAACCTAACCCTAACCCCAACCCCAACCCCAACACCAACCCTAACCCTAACCCTAACCCTAACCCTAACCCTAACCAGTTATCAAACTGCTATGTCTCATTTGCAAGTATGACAATAAGTTTTAGCGACTTCCTCCCGGTCAACTTCCTTTGTTTTCACATTCTCAAAGTGCACACTTCTAGAAAGTGCGCAACCTAACCCTAACCCAAACCCCAACACCAACACCAACACCAACCCTAACCCTAACCCTAACCAGTTATCAAATTGCTATGTCACATTTGCAAGTATGACAATAAGTTTTAGCGACTTCCTCCGGGTTAACTTCCTTTGTTTTCACATTCTCAAAGTGCGCACTTCTAGAAAGTGCGCAACCTAACCCTAACCCCAACCCCAACCCCAACACCAACCCTAACCCTAACCCTAACCCTAACCCTAACCAGTTATCAAACTGCTATGTCTCATTTGCAAGTATGACAATAAGTTTTAGCGACTTCCTCCCGGTCAACTTCCTTTGTTTTCACATTCTCAAAGTGCACACTTCTAGAAAGTGCGCAACCTAACCCTAACCCAAACCCCAACACCAACACCAACCCTAACCCTAACCCTAACCCTAACCAGTTATCAAACTGCTATGTCTCATTTGCAAGTATGACAATAAGTTTTAGCGACTTCCTCCCGGTCAACTTCCTTTGTTTTCACATTCTCAAAGTGCGCACTTCTAGAAAGTGCGCAACCTAACCCTAACCCAAACCCCAACCCCAACACCAACCCTAACCCTAACCCTAACCCTAACCCTAACCAGTTATCAAACTGCTATGTCTCATTTGCAAGTATGACAATAAGTTTTAGCGACTTCCTCCGGGTTAACGTCCTTTGTTTTCACATTCTCAAAGTGCACACTTCAAGAAAGTGCGCAACCTAACCGTAACCCAAACCCCAACCCCAACCCTAACCCTAACCCTAACCAGTTATCAAACTGCTATGTCTCATTTGCAAGTATGACAATAAGTTTTAGCGACTTCCTCCCGGTCAACTTCCTTTGTTTTCACATTCTCAAAGTGCGCACTTCTAGAAAGTGCGCAACCTAACCCTAACCCAAACCCCAACCCCAACACCAACCCTAACCCTAACCCTAACCCTAACCAGTTATCAAACTGCTATGTCTCATTTGCAAGTATGACAATAAGTTTTAGCGACTTCCTCCCGGTCAACTTCCTTTGTTTTCACATTCTCAAAGTGCGCACTTCTAGAAAGTGCGCAACCTAACCCTAACCCAAACCCCAACACCAACACCAACACCAACCCTAACCCTAACCCTAACCAGTTATCAAATTGCTATGTCTCATTTGCAAGTATGACAATAAGTTTTAGCGACTTCCTCCGGGTTAACTTCCTTTGTTTTCACATTCTCAAAGTGCGCACTTCTAGAAAGTGCGCAACCTAACCCTAACCCAAACCCCAACCCCAACCCCAACACCAACCCTAACCCTAACCCTAACCCTAACCCTAACCCTAACCAGTTATCAAACTGCTATGTCTCATTTGCAAGTATGACAATAAGTTTTAGCGACTTCCTCCGGGTTAACTTCCTTTGTTTTCACATTCTCAAAGTGCGCACTTCTAGAAAGTGCGCAACCTAACCCTAACCCAAACCCCAACCCCAACCCCAACCCCAACACCAACCCTAACCCTAACCCTAACCCTAACCCTAACCAGTTATCAAACTGCTATGTCTCATTTGCAAGTATGACAATAAGTTTTAGCGACTTCCTCCGGGTTAACGTCCTTTGTTTTCACATTCTCAAAGTGCAAACTTCAAGAAAGTGCGCAACCTAACCGTAACCCAAACCCCAACCCTAACCCTAACCCTAACCCTAACCAGTTATCAAACTGCTATGTCTCATTTGCAAGTATGACAATAAGTTTTAGCGACTTCCTCCCGGTCAACTTCCTTTGTTTTCACATTCTCAAAGTGCGCACTTCTAGAAAGTGCGCAACCTAACCCTAACCCAAACCCCAACACCAACCCTACCCTAACCCTAACCCTAACCAGTTATCAAATTGCTATGTCTCATTTGCAAGTATGACAATAAGTTTTAGCGACTTCCTCCGGGTTAACTTCCTTTGTTTTCACATTCTCAAAGTGCGCACTTCTAGAAAGTGCGCAACCTAACCCTAACCCAAACCCCAACCCCAACACCAACCCTAACCCTAACCCTAACCCTAACCCTAACCAGTTATCAAACTGCTATGTCTCATTTGCAAGTATGACAATAAGTTTTAGCGACTTCCTCCGGGTTAACGTCCTTTGTTTTCACATTCTCAAAGTGCACACTTCAAGAAAGTGCGCAACCCAACCCCAACACCAACCCCAACCCTAACCCTAACCCTAACCAGTTATCAAACTGCTATGTCTCATTTGCAAGTATGACAATAAGTTTTAGCGACTTCCTCCCGGTCAACTTCCTTTGTTTTCACATTCTCAAAGTGCGCACTTCGAGAAAGTGCGCACCCTAACCCTAACCCAAACCCTAACCCCAACCCCAACCCCAGTTATCAAACTGCTATGTCTCATTTGCAAGTATGACAATAAGTTTTGGAGACTTCCTCCCGGTCAACTTCCTTTGTTTTCACATTCTCAAAGTGCGCACTTCGAGAAAGTGCGCACCCTAACCCTAACCCAAACCCTAACCCAAACCCTAACCCCAGTTATCAAACTGCTCTGTCTCATTTGCAAGTATGACAATAAGTTTTAGCGACTTCCTCCCGGTCAACTTCCTTTGTTTTCACATTCTCAAAGTGCGCACTTCTAGAAAGTGCACCCCCTAACCCTAACCCTAACCCTAACCCCAACCCCAACTCCAGTTATCAAACTGCTATGTCTCATTTGCAAGTATGACAATAAGTTTTGGAGACTTCCTCCCGGTCAACTTCCTTTGTTTTCACATTCTCAAAGTGCGCACTTCTAGAAAGTGCGCAACCTAACCGTAACCCAAACCCCAACCCCAACACCAACCCTAACCCTAACCCTAACCCTAACCCTAACCAGTTATCAAACTGCTATGTCTCATTTGCAAGTATGACAATAAGTTTTAGCGACTTCCTCCGGGTTAACGTCCTTTGTTTTCACATTCTCAAAGTGCACACTTCAAGAAAGTGCGCAACCCAACCCCAACACCAACCCCAACCCTAACCCTAACCCTAACCAGTTATCAAACTGCTATGTCTCATTTGCAAGTATGACAATAAGTTTTAGCGACTTCCTCCCGGTCAACTTCCTTTGTTTTCACATTCTCAAAGTGCGCACTTCGAGAAAGTGCGCACCCTAACCCTAACCCAAACCCTAACCCAAACCCTAACCCCAGTTATCAAACTGCTCTGTCTCATTTGCAAGTATGACAATAAGTTTTAGCGACTTCCTCCCGGTCAACTTCCTTTGTTTTCACATTCTCAAAGTGCGCACTTCTAGAAAGTGCACCCCCTAACCCTAACCCTAACCCTAACCCCAACCCCAACTCCAGTTATCAAACTGCTATGTCTCATTTGCAAGTATGACAATAAGTTTTGGAGACTTCCTCCCGGTCAACTTCCTTTGTTTTCACATTCTCAAAGTGCGCACTTCGAGAAAGTGCGCACCCTAACCCTAACCCTAACCCAAACCCCAACCCCAGTTATCAAACTGCTCTGTCTCATTTGCAAGTATGACAATAAGTTTTAGCGACTTCCTCCCGGTCAACTTCCTTTGTTTTCACATTCTCAAAGTGCGCACTTCTAGAAAGTGCGCAACCTAACCCTAACCCCAACCCCAACACCAACCCTAACCCTAACCAGTTATCAAACTGCTATGTCTCATTTGCAAGTATGACAATAAGTTTTAGCGACTTCCTCCGGGTTAACGTCCTTTGTTTTCACATTCTCAAAGTGCGCACTTCAAGAAAGTGCGCAACCTAACCGTAACCCAAACCCCAACCCTAACCCTAACCTTAACCAGTTATCAAACTGCTCTGTCTCATTTGCAAGTATGACAATAAGTTTTAGCGACTTCCTCCGGGTTAACGTCCTTTGTTTTCACATTCTCAAAGTGCGCACTTCAAGAAAGTGCGCAACCTAACCGTAACCCAAACCCCAACCCCAACCCTAACCCTAACCCTAACCTTAACCAGTTATCAAACTGCTATGTCTCATTTGCAAGTATGACAATAAGTTTTAGCGACTTCCTCCCGGTCAACTTCCTTTGTTTTCACATTCTCAAAGTGCGCACTTCTAGAAAGTGCGCAACCTAACCCTAACCCCAACCCCAACCCCAACCCCAACACCAACCCTAACCCTAACCCTAACCCTAACCCTAACCAGTTATCAAACTGCTATGTCTCATTTGCAAGTACGACAATAAGTTTTAGCGACTTCCTCCCGGTCAACTTCCTTTGTTTTCACATTCTCAAAGTGCGCACTTCTAGAAAGTGCGCACCCTAACCCTAACCCTAACCCAAACCCCAACACCAACCCTAACCCTAACCCTAACCCTAACCAGTTATCAAACTGCTATGTCTCATTTGCAAGTATGACAATAAGTTTTAGCGACTTCCTCCGGGTTAACGTCCTTTGTTTTCACATTCTCAAAGTGCACACTTCAAGAAAGTGCGCAACCTAACCGTAACCCAAACCCCAACCCTAACCCTAACCTTAACCAATTATCAAACTGCTATGTCTCATTTGCAAGTATGACAATAAGTTTTAGCGACTTCCTCCCGGTCAACTTCCTTTGTTTTCACATTCTCAAAGTGCACACTTCTAGAAAGTGCGCAACCTAACCCTAACCCAAACCCCAACCCCAACACCAACCCTAACCCTAACCCTAACCCTAACCAGTTATCAAACTGCTATGTCTCATTTGCAAGTATGACAATAAGTTTTAGCGACTTCCTCCGGGTTAACGTCCTTTGTTTTCACATTCTCAAAGTGCACACTTCAAGAAAGTGCGCAACCTAACCGTAACCCAAACCCCAACCCTAACCCTAACCTTAACCAATTATCAAACTGCTATGTCTCATTTGCAAGTATGACAATAAGTTTTAGCGACTTCCTCCGGGTTAACTTCCTTTGTTTTCACATTCTCAAAGTGCGCACTTCTAGAAAGTGCGCAACCTAACCCTAACCCAAACCCCAACCCCAACACCAACCCTAACCCTAACCCTAACCCTAACCAGTTATCAAACTGCTATGTCTCATTTGCAAGTATGACAATAAGTTTTAGCGACTTCCTCCGGGTTAACGTCCTTTGTTTTCACATTCTCAAAGTGCGCACTTCTAGAAAGTGCGCAACCTAACCCTAACCCAAACCCCAACCCCAACACCAACCCTAACCCTAACCCTAACCCTAACCCTAACCAGTTATCAAACTGCTATGTCTCATTTGCAAGTATGACAATAAGTTTTAGCGACTTCCTCCGGGTTAACGTCCTTTGTTTTCACATTCTCAAAGTGCACACTTCAAGAAAGTGCGCAACCTAACCGTAACCCAAACCCCAACCCTAACCCTAACCCTAACCCTAACCAGTTATCAAACTGCTATGTCTCATTTGCAAGTATGACAATAAGTTTTAGCGACTTCCTCCCGGTCAACTTCCTTTGTTTTCACATTCTCAAAGTGCGCACTTCTAGAAAGTGCGCAACCTAACCCTAACCCAAACCCCAACACCAACCCTACCCTAACCCTAACCCTAACCAGTTATCAAATTGCTATGTCTCATTTGCAAGTATGACAATAAGTTTTAGCGACTTCCTCCGGGTTAACTTCCTTTGTTTTCACATTCTCAAAGTGCGCACTTCTAGAAAGTGCGCAACCTAACCCTAACCCAAACCCCAACCCCAACACCAACCCTAACCCTAACCCTAACCCTAACCCTAACCAGTTATCAAACTGCTATGTCTCATTTGCAAGTATGACAATAAGTTTTAGCGACTTCCTCCGGGTTAACGTCCTTTGTTTTCACATTCTCAAAGTGCACACTTCAAGAAAGTGCGCAACCCAACCCCAACACCAACCCCAACCCTAACCCTAACCCTAACCAGTTATCAAACTGCTATGTCTCATTTGCAAGTATGACAATAAGTTTTAGCGACTTCCTCCCGGTCAACTTCCTTTGTTTTCACATTCTCAAAGTGCGCACTTCGAGAAAGTGCGCACCCTAACCCTAACCCAAACCCTAACCCCAACCCCAACCCCAGTTATCAAACTGCTATGTCTCATTTGCAAGTATGACAATAAGTTTTGGAGACTTCCTCCCGGTCAACTTCCTTTGTTTTCACATTCTCAAAGTGCGCACTTCGAGAAAGTGCGCACCCTAACCCTAACCCAAACCCTAACCCAAACCCTAACCCCAGTTATCAAACTGCTCTGTCTCATTTGCAAGTATGACAATAAGTTTTAGCGACTTCCTCCCGGTCAACTTCCTTTGTTTTCACATTCTCAAAGTGCGCACTTCTAGAAAGTGCACCCCCTAACCCTAACCCTAACCCTAACCCCAACCCCAACTCCAGTTATCAAACTGCTATGTCTCATTTGCAAGTATGACAATAAGTTTTGGAGACTTCCTCCCGGTCAACTTCCTTTGTTTTCACATTCTCAAAGTGCGCACTTCGAGAAAGTGCGCACCCTAACCCTAACCCTAACCCAAACCCCAACCCCAGTTATCAAACTGCTCTGTCTCATTTGCAAGTATGACAATAAGTTTTAGCGACTTCCTCCCGGTCAACTTCCTTTGTTTTCACATTCTCAAAGTGCGCACTTCTAGAAAGTGCGCAACCTAACCCTAACCCCAACCCCAACACCAACCCTAACCCTAACCAGTTATCAAACTGCTATGTCTCATTTGCA
Organism: Nerophis lumbriciformis; assembly: GCF_033978685.3. Lineage (NCBI taxonomy): Eukaryota > Metazoa > Chordata > Actinopteri > Syngnathiformes > Syngnathidae > Nerophis > Nerophis lumbriciformis. Next base: position 53,296,989 of record NC_084558.2, on the reverse strand, counting down.
AGTATGACAATAAGTTTTAGCGACTTCCTCCGGGTTAACGTCCTTTGTTTTCACATTCTCAAAGTGCGCACTTCAAGAAAGTGCGCAACCTAACCGTAACCCAAACCCCAACCCCAACCCTAACCCTAACCCTAACCTTAACCAGTTATCAAACTGCTATGTCTCATTTGCAAGTATGACAATAAGTTTTAGCGACTTCCTCCCGGTCAACTTCCTTTGTTTTCACATTCTCAAAGTGCGCACTTCTAGAAAGTGCGCAACCTAACCCTAACCCCAACCCCAACCCCAACCCCAACACCAACCCTAACCCTAACCCTAACCCTAACCCTAACCAGTTATCAAACTGCTATGTCTCATTTGCAAGTACGACAATAAGTTTTAGCGACTTCCTCCCGGTCAACTTCCTTTGTTTTCACATTCTCAAAGTGCGCACTTCTAGAAAGTGCGCACCCTAACCCTAACCCTAACCCAAACCCTAACCCCAACCCCAACCCCAGTTATCAAACTGCTCTGTCTCATTTGCAAGTATGACAATAAGTTTTAGCGACTTCCTCCCGGTCAACTTCCTTTGTTTTCACATTCTCAAAGTGCGCACTTCTATAAAGTGCACCCCCTAACCGTAACCCAAACCCCAACCCCAACCCTAACCCTAACCAGTTATCAAACTGCTATGTCTCATTTGCAAGTATGACAATAAGTTTTGGAGACTTCCTCCCGGTCAACTTCCTTTGTTTTCACATTCTCAAAGTGCGCACTTCGAGAAAGTGCGCACCCTAACCCTAACCCAAACCCTAACCCCAACCCCAACCCCAGTTATCAAACTGCTCCGTCTCATTTGCAAGTATGACAATAAGTTTTAGCGACTTCCTCCGGGTCAACTTCCTTTGTTTTCACATTCTCAAAGTGCGCACTTCCAGAAAGCGCGCACCCTAACCCTAACCCAAACCCTAACCCCAACCCCAGTTATCAAACTGCTATGTCTCATTTGCAAGTATGACAATAAGTTTTAGCGACTTCCTCCCGGTCAACTTCCTTTGTTTTCACATTCTCAAAGTGCGCACTTCTAGAAAGTGCGCAACCTAACCGTAACCCAAACCCCAACCCCAACCCTAACCCTAACCTTAACCAGTTATCAAACTGCTCTGTCTCATTTGCAAGTATGACAATAAGTTTTAGCGACTTCCTCCCGGTCAACTTCCTTTGTTTTCACATTCTCAAAGTGCGCACTTCTAGAAAGTGCGCAACCTAACCCTAACCCAAACCCTTACCCCAACCCCAACCCCAAACAGTTATCAAACTGCTCTGTCTCATTTGCAAGTATGACAATAGGTTTTAGCGACTTCCTCCCGGTCAACTTCCTTTGTTTTCACATTCTCAAAGTGCGCACTTCTAGAAAGTGCGCAACCTAACCCAAACCCCAACACCAACACCAACCCTAACCCTAACCAGTTATCAAACTGCTCTGTCTCATTTGCAAGTATGACAATAAGTTTTAGCGACTTCCTCACGGTCAACTTCCTTTGTTTTCACATTCTCAAAGTGCGCACTTCGAGAAAGTGCGCACCCTAACCCTAACCCAAACCCCAACCCCAAACAGTTATCAAACTGCTCTGTCTCATTTGCAAGTATGACAATAAGTTTTAGCGACTTCCTCCCGGTCAACTTCCTTTGTTTTCACATTCTCAAAGTGCGCACTTCTAGAAAGTGCGCAACCTAACCCTAACCCAAACCCCAACCCCAACCCCAACACCAACCCTAACCCCAACCCCAACCCCAACCCCAAACAGTTATCAAACTGCTCTGTCTCATTTGCAAGTATGACAATAAGTTTTATCGACTTCCTCCCGGTCAACTTCCTTTGTTTTCACATTCTCAAAGTGCGCACTTCTAGAAAGTGCGCAACCTAACCCTAACCCAAACCCAAACCCTAACCCCAACCCTAACCCCAACCCCAACCCTAACCCTAACCAGTTATCAAACTGCTCTGTCTCATTTGCAAGTATGACAATAAGTTTTAGCGACTTCCTCCCGGTCAACTTCCTTTGTTTTCACATTCTCAAAGTGCGCACTTCTAGAAAGTGCGCAACCTAACCCTAACCCAAACCCCAACCCCAACCCCAACACCAACCCTAACCCCAACCCCAACCCCAACCCCAAACAGTTATCAAACTGCTCTGTCTCATTTGCAAGTATGACAATAAGTTTTATCGACTTCCTCCCGGTCAACTTCCTTTGTTTTCACATTCTCAAAGTGCGCACTTCTAGAAAGTGCGCAACCTAACCCTAACCCAAACCCAAACCCTAACCCCAACCCTAACCCTAACCCCAACCCCAACCCTAACCCTAGTTATCAAACTGCTCTGTCTCATTTGCAAGTATGACAATAAGTTTTAGCGACTTCCTCCCGGTCAACTTCCTTTGTTTTCACATTCTCAAAGTGCGCACTTTCTAGAAGTGCGCAACCTAACCCTAACCCAAACCCCAACCCCAACCCTAACCCTAACCAGTTATCAAACTGCTATGTCTCATTTGCAAGTATGACAATAAGTTTTAGCGACTTCCTCCCGGTCAACTTCCTTTGTTTTCACATTCTCAAAGTGCGCACTTCTAGAAAGTGCGCAACCTAACCCTAACCCCAACCCCAACCCCAACCCCAACACTAACCCTAACCCTAACCAGTTATCAAACTGCTATGTCTCATTTGCAAGTATGACAATAAGTTTTAGCGACTTCCTCCCGGTCAACTTCCTTTGTTTTCACATTCTCAAAGTGCGCACTTCTAGAAAGTGCGCAACCTAACCCTAACCCAAACCCAAACCCTAACCCCAACCCCAAACAGTTATCAAACTGCTCTGTCTCATTTGCAAGTATGACAATAAGTTTTATCGACTTCCTCCCGGTCAACTTCCTTTGTTTTCACATTCTCAAAGTGCGCATTTAGAGAAAGTGCGCACCCTAACCCCAAACCCAATCCTAACCTAGTGTAAACGTTGGTTCCATTGTTAGCTGACATTGGCTAGCCTTGATATAAAAGTTATCCATCCATCCATCCATCCATCTTCTTCCGCTTATCCGAGGTCGGGTCGCGGGGGCAGCAGCCTAAGCAGGGAAGCCCAGACTTCCCTCTCCCCAGCCACTTCGTCCAGCTCTTCCTGTGGGAACCCGAGGCGTTCCCAGGCCAGCCGGGAGACAGTCTTCCAAACGTGTCCTGGGTCTTCCCCGCGGCCTCCTACCGGTCGGACGTGCCCTAAACACCTCCCTAGGGAGGCGTTCGGGTGGCATCCTGACCAGATGCCCGAACCACCTCATCTGGCTCCTCTCCATGTGGAGGAGCAGCGGCTTTACTTTGAGCTCCCCCCGGATGGCAGCGCTTCTCACCCTATCTCTAAGGGAGAGACCCGCCACCCGGCGGAGGAAACTCATTTCGGCCGCTTGTACCCGTGATCTTGTCCTTTTGGTCATAACCCAAAGCTCATGACCATAGGTGAGGATGGGAACGTAGATCGACCGGTAAATTGAGAGCTTTGTCTTCCGGCTCAGCTCCTTCACCACAATGAACTGATACAGCGTCCGCATTACTGAAGACGCCGCACCGATCCGCCTGTCGATCTCACGATCCACTCTTCCCTCACTCGTGAACAAGACTCCGAGGTACTTGAACT